>NC_057803.1:147517230-147533914 GCF_018294505.1 Triticum aestivum | reverse complement strand
ATCCATGCCTCTCTCGAATACGTAATACACACACATACCTCTCTAGACCCTGCCAAATGCATCAACTACACATTCACACATGTTACATCACGTACCCCATTGATCTAAAAAGCCCTCTCTTCACGTTTATTTCGCATACAACATTCCTTTTGAATAAAGTGTGGCCAAAAAATTATTTTAGAGTTTCTACATATATACAACATTACAAAGTTATATGGAGGAGTACGAACGCTAATTTGCATTGCATGGTGCCCACAATGATATTTATTCCGCACTGTGAATTTGTATATTTTTATACTATATACAAAGTTAGTCATAATAAAGAGAAACGAAGAGCATCTCTCTCTCCATCGCATACCCCCTTGTACGCCCCTTTCACGTATGCACACAAAACTATCTCCAGGTCCTCTAAAAGTAAGCCCCCAGAAAATTCACGCATGTTTCATCTTTCTCTCGCGATATATGCAATGACGATCATTGTATTTGAAGCCAAAGCACGATACATACATTGGACTTCAGAATCCACTCATTACGGTCACCATTTACGTTTAGTGGTTATTATGCAGTCACGGGCTCACCGTACAACTCTGTATTTGCTCATGACATGACTAGTTGACCAGTTAAACGCTCCACGTGGCACCTCTAGTGTTGCATCACATTATCTCACTACCATCGTGCCCACCTGTCGACTTCTATCTACTCTACATCTACACTCTTATAAAATACATAAAATACACTCTTATAAAAAACAGAGTTGGTGATGATGGTGTGCCTGCCATCCTGCAATATAGGCCGTCCGATTTATATCTGACGGATAGGAAAGAAACTATGGCAATTTTGCAAAAAGGTACCCACACACCTCTCCACATTTGCAAATAAGGCCATCCCTCGTTCATCCTTTTCTCTCACAAGATAAACAAGTCATACAAATGCATCTTGATGTTACATGCAATGCACGGGCATCTTGCTAGTAAGAATGAAAACAAATGACAAAAAAATATTTGGACGGTGGTTTGGAGTCATGACCGCGGGCACAGCAGACAAGGTGGCCTTGTATTGGTATGCTGAGCCGTCAGTTTTAACACACATGAGTTGGTGTGGTGATTATACACACACGCACGCATGCACACGAACTGCATCCACGCAACACTCACACAAACACATGCACCCACGCACGCACGCAACACTCACACGTACACACTCAACCACGCACGCACACACGCAACACTCACACGCACACACGCACGCATGCATGCACACACCAGTACACCACACGACCAACACACACTCTCACGCTCAAGTGCTCAACCTACACGTGCATGCGCACACATCAGGCCCTGACAGACACATACACAACCAGGTGATTCCCGCGCACGGGTTGGAGCCTTGCCGTGCCTGTGTAAATTTGTGTTTATCTGACCTTTTGCCTATGCGAACTGACAGGTGGGACCCACGACAAACATGTCGGCGTTCTGGGAATGGGGGTCCCCAGACTTGCCTGCCTGCGGCCTGCGGCGTGGCTAAAAGGGGGCCCGGCGCGGCCCATCTTCACCAACACAAACCCAAGACCCTCGCGAGGGGCCAAGCCTCGCGGGGCGGACGATGCGGAGCTTCCTCAGGCGCGGCCTCGTCAGGATGGATCACGAGGAGGCGGAGAGATCAAGGCGGGGTACCTCACGAGGTGCCAGTGACGCAAGCCATGACGACCGGGGGCGCCAGGCGGGTACCAGCCACGCAGCGTCCACCCTTCCTCTTTGGTGCAAAGGGGGCAAGCACAGCCACGGAGTACCGAGGCATCAAGCAAAGGTTGCCATTTCGGTGCAACGAGACCAAGACCAGGAGGACTACGAGATGGAGGTCACCGTGGAGCCCAAGGCGGCGTCATCACCAGAGCTTTGCGCAGGTGAAGACTACTTTTGTCAGGATAGTTGATACTAGCTGTCCCCCTTCAAATTAGCCCGCCATTGTTGGCTCCCTTCCCGCTCGATATTTGGGAAGAGGACCAGGGCCTCTATAAATAGGACTAGCCACCCACAGAGAGACGGAGACACAGAGAGACGGAGACACAGAGAGACGGAGCAAGGAGAGGCAGGGAAAGAGAGAGAGAGAAGATCAGAAAGAGAGAGAGAGAGAGAGAGAGAGAGAGTGAGAGAGAAAGGTGGCTGAGCTCCTCCCAGCAGTTCATCACCCCAGCCAAGAACAGACCCTCGCGAGGCTGTTCCTCCTTGTATTGTTCATCATCATCAGCCCAAGAGGCAATCCACCACACCACACACTGGAGTAGGGTATTACACCACAACGGTGGCCCGAACTAGTATAAACCATGTGTCTCTTGCGTTGTTCTTTCCTTAGTTCAGATCCTAGCAAGGCGGAGGGGTGCAGGTAGGTAGGAGGCGAAATCTCCGCGCGCACCCCAGTGTTCAAACCTCAAGGGTCTGCCGGAACCCGAAATCTGACATTTGGCGCGCCAGGTAGGGGTGCGCCGGGATTCGTCTTCCACCACCCCGTTCTCCTCCGACCATCACGCCCATGTCTGACGCTCGTCGGGCCCGCGCCGAGCGCTGGGCCGCGCTCGCTTCCCGCGTCGCCCAGACGGCCCCTGTCGGCGGGCGACCTCGCCGTTCCCCGTCACCTGCCGTCAACGCCGCCACCGACCCGGCGGGGGACGAGCATCAAGCATCGTCCTAGAATCCGTCCGTGCAGCAAGACGGCCGCACCGCAACTCCCTCGCTCACCCCAGCTGGTTCTTCGTCCCGCGCGCTCCACGCGCCCATGGAGGCTCGGGCTGCACTCATCGCAGTGAACGAGCTCCTGCGCTACCATCCCGTCGATGATGTCTACGAAGAACGGCTCGACCGCGTCGCCGAGCTTGTCCGCGCCGTAGGGGGCTCTCCTGCGCCGTCCGTTCCGCTGCACCGCACCCCGCCCCGCGCGGGCAGTGAAGCCCCGGCGGTGCCCCGGTCGCCTCCTCCTCAAGAAGGCTCCGTGGCTCCAAGGCGCGTGGCCCCTGGGCGGAACCCGCTCCGTCAGGCGTCGGCGCAGCAAGAGCAGAGCTATCATGAAGTCCCTCGCCCGCTGGAAGCTGCCCGGGCGCTCCCTGCTCCAGCACGTCGCGACCATGCTCCTGCTCCCGCGCGTCAAGACCCCGTGCTGCTCCCAGCTGCAGCGCGTGGGGACATGCGAGACCAAGTTCCCCGTCATCCAAGGCCTCCCGTGGCCACAGCAGGCTGCCGCGCCTTCACCGCCGAGCTACGCAACGTCGCGTGGCCCGGCAAGTTCAAGCCAGACCTGCCTCCTCGCTATGACGGCACGGCTGACCCTGCGGAGTTCCTCCAGCTCTACGAGCTGGGCATCGAAGCTGCCAACGGAGACGAGAAGGTCATGGCGAACTGGTTCCCCATGGCACTCAAGGACTGGGCCCGCACCTGGCTCCTGAACCTGGCTCCAGGCACAATCTCCTCCTGGGACAAGATGCGCACCCGCTTCATCGCCAACTTCCAAGGCACTCGCGACCGGCCACCTGCCGTGAGCGACATGTGCCACATCAAGCAACAGCCCAGGGAGACCCTGCAGAAGTACATCCAACGCTTCAACAGCGCGCACCTCAAGATTCCCAAGGTGACTGAGGAGGCCATCATCTCGGCCTTCTCCGACGGCGTGCGCGACGTCAAGATGAAGGAGGAGCTGGCGATGCATGAAGACCTGTGCACCTCCTTGGAACTGTTCAACCTCGCAACCAAGTGCGCCAGGGCCAAGGAAGGGCGTCTCTCCCTCCTCGAGATGCCTGCCGCAGACCCAGAAGAGAAGAAGCCCAAGGCCAAGGATGTGAAGCGCAAGGGGGCTGCTGTGCTCGCGGCAGAACCAGACACCAAGCGGGGCAGAGATCAGCCCGAACCTTCCAAGGGCAGCCGGTACTGTGTGTACCACGACCTCCACACCCACAACACCAACGAATGTCAAGAGCTCCGAGCTGTGCGAGAAGGAAGGATCGGCCATCGCCCTGACCGCAGTGACCGGGGCTATGGCTGAGGAGGAGGAAGGAACGCAGGATGCTGGGAAGACCGTGGCCCGCGCCAAGGGTGGCACGATCAACCTCGTGAGGATCGCTGGCAAGACCCACCTCGCGAGGGAGGCTGGAGAGATCAGCCTCGCAAGGGGGACTCGAGGGATCAGCCTCGCGAGGATCGCCCGCAAGGCAACGCAGGCCTCCCACCGCTGCCGCCGCAGCCAAGGAGAAACGAGGACCGCCACCGGGACGAGGGGGCTGGGGGCTTCCAGGAGCCGCACGCGATCGCCTGCATCATGGGCGGGGCACAAGCCCCAGCCTCTCAGCGCATCTTCAAGCAGTTCACCCGTGAAGTGAACGCAGCCCTCCCCAGGCTCGAAGCCACGCGCCCTCTTAGGTGGTCGGCGTGCGCCATCACGTTCAGCTCAGCAGATCAGCTCAAGTGTGCGGCTACAGCCGGAGTTCTCCCGATGCTTTGTTCCCCAATCATCAGCAATGTGGTGGTCACCAAGACCCTCATCGATGGCGGGGCAGGGCTCAACGTCATGTCCGTGGAAACATTCAACAACCTCCAAGTGCCCTACAGCCAGCTTCAGCCAACCAAGCCTTTCTCCGGTATCACCAACGGCTCCACGGTCCCGATTGTGCAGGTCCGCCTCCCTGTCACCTTCGGGGCACGCGACAACTACCGCACCGAGCTTATCGACTTCGACGTCGCTCACATTTGCCTACCGTACAACGCCATCCTTGGGTACCCAGCGCTGGCCAAGTTCATGGCCGTAACTCACCACGGCTACAACGTCCTCAAGATGCCAGGAAGCGGCGGGGTCATCACGGTGCCATGTGAAGAGAAGGACGCGGTGTGTTCCCTGGAACGAGCCTTTCAGGCGGCGTCACTGGAATACCCGGATCGTGGAAGCAGGAGGCCTCCCGAGACCGCCCCTAAGAAGAAGAAGACATCGTCCAGCCCGACCACTCAGGAGGCAGGCCCCTCTGGGCCCGCGCCTGCCCAGGGGGAACCTCCTTCCATCGCATAGGAAAGCGCGCCCGGCGCCCTCCTCAGGCAGGGCTCGGGGGCTCTCCCCTAGAGGGCCACCGACCTAGCCAGGGTCACGAGGGAGGCGCTTGGGCACCACATGGAGGCGTGTTTCGAAGAACGTTTCCCTCAAGAAGGAGCAAGGCAAGGAGACCCAGACCTTCAGGAGTTCGTCAGCAAGGCCATTCAGGAGCTACAGAAGTCAAGAGTCATGAAAGGCGGCCGCCACCTGCCCGCAGTGGCTCCCCATCCAGGCGAGGATGGTGGGCTGCGCGTCTACATCGACATACCAGGGCTCAACCGAGTCGCCTCTCTGGAGCGCCTCTGGCCCTCACGAGTGGGGCACTGCGGAGGCCCACCCCACAGCTACATTCGCATGCCTTACGGCTTGCCGAACGCGGCTGACACGCACCAGCGCCTCATGAGGGGCATCACGGGGGCACGAGAGGCTAGGCGTTCCGCAGCCCTGGCAGGGATGGAGATGGCCCGTGAGGAGCCGCCAGCGCCTCCGGAGCCTCCCGAGGCCCCTGGGCCTGGGGGCTCATGAGGATCGGCTCTCGCAGCCCACCGAGCTTGCTACATCAACGCTCCTTCGTCCTCAACATCATCAGGTGACGTCTTTCGAGTTTTATTTCCAGCTGGGAGTGCCCCCCCCAGGGCTGCATTATTCCCAGGCTACGTGGGTCCGTCCCTGTGGCGTGTATCCCTTTTTATTCCATGTTGTTAGCTTACCTTGTTGGGGACGCCCCTCGGGCTGCATGATCCCCAAGCCTCTCGGGCCAGGCCTAGCGGCATGTATCCCATTTGCGTTTATTTCTGATTATGCGTTAGACCCACCATGCTTGATTATTTGATGCCGGTCCACGGCACCTCTTCTTCTCCATGCCGACCACTTGCACATTAAAGGGGGGGTACCTGAGCATCGCGACTCAGGGCTCTTACTGGCTCTCCAGCCCTCACCCTCTGGCCTTGTCCATGGCATCGCGACCTGGCATACCAGCGACGGCTGAGACCAGCTCGAGGGCCGGGACCCGAGGACGTAGAGTGCCGACATCTAACCAAATTTGCAGGGACACATCACAAGATAAGGCCCATTGCCAGGCGCAACCCGCCTAGAGGTAGGGCCCCGTGAGTCCCGCGCTGGCTCACGGGTGCCCAGATACACCTCGCCATGCCCTACCGTGCCAGCCACGTGTCAGGGCGGGGCTGTACACGCCCTGGGGGCTCCTCCCGGAGGGGGCCCCCTCCCACGTACCAGTGGAAGCACCATGCTCTGCGCTGGCTGACGACACTGCCGAGGAGTGGCTATGCCCGTACACATACGGTAGCGCTATGCTCCGCGCTGGTGATAAACAACTGAGGGTGGCCCCCGGGCCGCACCAACCTCAGGGAGCCCAGAGCTCAGTGTCTAGCCTCATCGTAACGCCTCCCCTCGGGAGTGCCGCGCGAGGGGGCTGGGCACGGGGGCTGTGCCTGGGTCACACCTAGACGCACGCCGCTCAGCCAGGTCCCCCCGGGCCTGGTTCGTCACGCGTCTCTCCCCAAGCGGAGCCAAGGTACGAAGGCCGTTTGAGCGTCAAGGGGGACTCCTGAGCATCGCGACTCAGGAGCCTAACTGGTCACGTAGCCCCTCACTCCGTGGCCCCGTCCTGGTTTCCGGTCGGGGCCAACACTGGGTGAGGTACGCGCGCGGCTGGGCTCTGTAGACGTAGAACGGTAGATCCACCCGCATCACGCCTCCTTACTTGCTGTTCGCGCGTCAAGGGGGACTCCTGAGTATCGCGACTCAGGAGCCTAACTGGTCACGTAGCCCCTCACTCCGTGGCCCCGTCCTGGTTTCCGGTTGGGACCAACGCTGGGTGAGGTATGCGCGCGGCCGGGCTCTGGAGACGTAGAACGATAGATCCACCCGCATCGCACCTCCCTACTTGCTTTTCGTGCGCCAAGGGGGACTCCTGAGCATCGCGACTCAGGAGCCTAACTTGTCACGTGGCCCCTCACTCCTTGGCCCCGTCCTGGTTTCCGGTCGGGACCAATGCTGGGTGAGGCATGCGCGGGGCCGGGCTCTGCCGGCGTAGAACATAAGCAAGTAGGAAGGAAAGGCACAAATTTCAAGGAATTCAAAAGCAAATATTACTGTCCACACTGTTATCTCAATGCCAAACGCAAGTTTAAACGCCTCCTCGAGGCATGATACATGTGCAGGAATTAAAGGCAGGACAGGAGCTGTGACGGAGTCACTTGTCGGTGATGGAGCAGCGCGGATTCGGTACGCCTCACGGAGCGGTGGGGTCGGCAGCGCCTTGCCTCGGCTTGGTGCTGAAGGCCTGGAACTTCCCCACCAGGGCCTCTGCGCGACCCTTCACGGCCTCGGCAGCAGCAGCGGCACGCTCGCCGCTCACTGGCTCCGGCAGGCTGTCGAGGTCGACACCGGGATCGCGAAGGTAGATGTGGGGAACAGATCCTAAAGAGACACAAACTACGTGCGACCGTGCAAAAGACGCCATCATCAACAGTGGGCCGTCAAGCACCGACGCCAACCCCATCCAGATCAGAGTCGGCGGCGGCCTGATGAGCCCGCCCTGCTCCAGGAGCGGCGCCGGCTCGGGGGCTCGTAGCTGTCGTCGCTCGTCTCCGGAGTCGCAAAGAGCTCACCGGAGTCGCTGGAGCCTTCGACGCCTCCACCACCTGAGGAGCCGCCAAGGGAGCGCAGGGTCCGGGCCACCTTCCCCGGGGCAGCACTCCAGCCGGCGCCCGCTCGCATCGAAGACCTTGAGGAGCATCACCAAAGCGCCGTCGTAATCCAAGTGGACCGCGAAGACACCCCTCACCCTGCAAACCCGGGCGATCTCTCTCCAGCCCCGAGTCATGAAGACCTCGCCCGGGGCAACGACCGCGACATCTGCCTCGGTCGCGAGGGTGCTGCAGTCGGTGTGCTGTAGCCAGAGCTCCAAGGGCTCCCCCTGCGGGATGATGGAGGCAAAGAAGGGAGGAAGGAGGATCCAAGACTGAGTAGGAATGGCGACGTGGAGCATGCACTCTTGGGAGGAGCCCTCGGTGTGAACCCCAGGGGGGACGACCCACACCTTCGTGACCCGTCGGTGCCGACGGCGGCGCCGCCCATGGCAGTCAACATCAGCTCCTTCGGGGCCCTCGACGTGGCGTACAATGGCAGCGGGAACCCCGGCGGCACCCGCTCGCACCAAGGCCTCGACACCACCTGAAGGGCCCCTTCGTCTGGGCCATGGGGGACGAGCCGTTTCTTCAGCGGAAGTGGGTCTGGCTCCTCTCGGGGAGCTTTTCTTTTCCCTGTCGTCGAGAACCGGCGGATCGGAGCCATCGCAGCAAGACGGATCAAGGATCGGGAAGAAGGAGAAGCAAGGAGGGATGGACTGGAAGGGCGCGCGCTGCCCCGTACTTATGGCCGGCGAAGGCCAACCGCCGACCTCCATGACTACAGGTAATCATGACCCACTTTGCATGCAGGGACTTGCCCAACCCGCACAGTTGCCGAGCCGCCATGGGGAAGTGGAGGCGCCCACGTCCAGTCAACCGCCACGCGGCGCCCATGGCCGCAGGCTGTTAGGACCCCGGCGCTTCGCTCTTGCCCTTCCGCCTCCCTGCACGGCCAAGTCCGAGCGCGCCTTGGGCTCAGGGGCTACTGTCGGTGTTCTGGGAATGGGGGTCCCTAGACTTGCCTGCCTACGGCCTGCAGCGTGGCTAAAAGGGGGCCCAGCGTGGCCCATCTTCACCAACACAAACCCAAGACCCTCGCGAGGGGCCAAGCCTCGCGGGGCGGACGACACGGAGCTTCCTCAGGCGTGGCCTCGTCAGGCTGGCTCATGAGGAGGCGGAGAGATCAAGGCGGGGTACCTCATGAGGTGCCCGTGATGCAAGCCATGACGACCGGGGGTGCCAGGCGGGTGCCAGCCCGCGCAGCGTCCACCCTTCCTCTTTGGTGCAAAGGGGGCAAGCGCAGCCGCGGAGTACCGAGGCATCAGGCAAAGGTTGCCATTTCGGTGCAACGAGACCAAGACCAGGAGGACTACGAGATGGAGGTCACCGTGGAGCCCAAGGCAGCGTCATCACCAGAGCTTTGCGCAGGCGAAGACTAATTTTGTCAGGATAGTTGATACTAGCTGTCCCCCTTCAAATTAGCCCACCATTGTTGGCTCCCTTCCCGCTCGATATTTGGGAAGAGGACCAGGGCCTCTATAAATAGGACCAGCCACCCACAGAGAGACGGAGACACAAAGAGACGGAGACACAGAGAGATGGAGCAAGGAGAGGCAGGGAAAGAGAGAGAGAGAGAGAGAGAGAGAGAGAGAGAGAGAGAAGATCAGAAAGAGAGAGAGAGAGAGAAAGGTGGCTGAGCTCCTCCCAGCAGTTCATCACCCCAGCCAAGAACAGACCCTCGCGAGGCTGTTCTTCCTTGTATTGTTCATCATCATCAGCCCAAGAGGCAATCCACCACACCACACACTGGAGTAGGGTATTACACCACAACGGTGGCCCGAACCAGTATAAACCATGTGTCTCTTGCGTTGTTCTTTCCTTAGTTCAGATCCTAGCAAGGCGGAGGGGTGCAGGTAGGTAGGAGGCGAAATCTCCGTGCGCACCCCAGTGTTCGAACCTCAGGGGTCTGCCGGAACCCGAAATCCGACAAAACGTGGTCAATTTAACTAGTCAACATGGCGCCACACGGACTATTTGGCCGGTCAACAGAGTGCAATCCGATGCTGAGTTGTGAGCAAGTGACCGTATAATCACCGCAAAACGTATATAGTGACCGTAATCAGCTTATTCTGAAGTTTGGTGACCGTATTGAGCTTTTCTCTCTATAGGCCCTCCAAAACTACATCTCTACACGTTCTCGCATGTTACATCTAACAACTATGCAATACAACACTACTACTACACTCTAACACAATAAATCATATGTGTTTTTAGTTTTACTAGATATCATATTGTTACTTATAATTATTCAGTTTGCATACATTAAAATTGCCTTTGAAATGTCTGGCCAGTATCATCTACCGCGCGGAAAAAATCCCGCCCTTCCTGTTTAATTGGGTTTGTATCGATGGATCGTGCGAAACAGCAAAACTATAGTACTACACAGTACAAGTGATAGTTCACTGGGCCGTCGTGTCGTCTACTCCTCCATCGTAAGAGTGGAGCGCTCGCTTTCATAAATCTTCTAGTCCCTTTTGCCGACATGTGGGACATCAAGCTACCGGGTCCACATGCCATACCGGAATACAGTGTAGAGCAGCCGGGGTGAAGCACCCCAGTGATGGTGCCGGCGTAGTAATGAGCAATCAGGCGTCAAATCACAAAGCTGCACCTTTCCCGCAGTTAAGTTGGAGGGACGAAGGAACCATCTTTTCACTCGTTGCTGAATCCGCTTCTCCCTCATCTTCTTCAACTTAACCATGTGTTGCTTCTGCCGTTGTTCTGCCTCATGTAGGACGCGGATCTGCTTGGTAAAGCACTGACACGTGGGACCGCATGTTAGCAAACCGCCAGGACAACGTCCTCCGAAAATAAGAAGCCTAATCCTAGACTTACAAAGGGCTACGTAGCTGCTACGTATACTTTCCATCTAATCTATATATGCCCCCTGATTTTCAGGTGGGGTGGGCCTAATCCTCTCCTTTAATCCAATCAAATAGTCCCACATCACATCAGTTTGTAACTTTACGTAAACCATTACATGGATGTAGCATTGCTCAAATAAGAAACCTCCCCCGCCATCTGCGCGGCAAAATCACCTCCTTTTTACTAATCTCGATTCTATAATTTTTTAGATCAATATAATTGAGATTTGTATAGATAGCACACAGGAGCAAAACCAAGTGGTACGGTTAAGGGCATCCACAATGTGTAACCAAATGTGAAAATAGCTTTTGGCATCGTGGGAACCATTGTGGATGGTGTTGCCAAAGCCAAAAGGATGGAACCGAAGCTCCCTGATTGATTGATTGAAGGAATAGAAAAATGCAATGTCTCTCCTCTTTCTCCCATGCTTGGACGCATGTAGTACAGTATAGAGCATAGAGTCTACTCCCATGTCCCTTCTATCACAAATCACAAAGCAGTGAGGCGTCAAATCACAAAAGCACAGATGAAGCAACCATCATTTCACTCTTCGCTGACTCCGCTTCTCCATCATCTTCTTCGAGAACCCATCTCACCGCATTAGTTATAGTAGTACTAGTAAAGGACTTCCTGGATGCAAATAAGGCGGTTGTCTCGGCTTGCAGGCGGCACTTGCGAATGACTTACCGTGGTCTCCCTCAATGGTGTTCTTCGTCGAACGCACTTCGCCAAACCACCCAAAAAATATCATCGACGTCACCGCAATGGGGAAGGAAGTCAAATATAGTTACTACCTCCATTTTTTTGTACACAAGGCCAGTATATCAAAATTATAACTTGCAAAGGGCCACTAACACTAATCGAGGCAAAATTGATGGGGTTAGCAACCAAGGACATTAATATCCCCTGCATGCATGCGGAAGTGAGAAGGTTGGTTTGCATGGCGCTGCATTAATCAAGCGATGAGGAGCGAGATGGTTAGCTCTTTGGTCTTTGGAGAAAAAAATACGCATTAATTGACACATGAAACGAGGATTTGTATCGATTAAATCCTGCGAAGGAAAACCCAGCCTTTCTTTTTTAACACTATTACTCCTAGTAGTATGTACGTACTTATCCTGTTTGGGTCTAGGCCTTGCATTGCCAAACTTCGCCCCACATTTTTTTCCAAGCTTGCCTAAAGTTTTCAAAATGAGAAGGAAGTACACTTGCGCACGGCTATCGCGGTCGCACCACACCCTCACACGGTCGCTCCTGCACGCCGCGGTCGCACCGCACCCTCACACGGTCGCTCCTGCACGCCGCAAACCCAACCAAGGGAACGCACCCTCACTGGCACGTGTTGTCGCATGTGAACACACCAAACTCAGCCATCCTATCGCTAGCACATAATTTTTGTTCATAGAGTATGTTTATCCAACCACATGTTGGGGAGTATCCGTACGGCCCATGCGGTGGTCTGTTAGGGAAGAAGAAGAGGTGAGGAAGAAGGAAAGAAGGGTTAGGAGACGTAGGATATTCATCCAATCGCCTGAAATAGTAGACTGACCCAAGTCAGGCAACTTGCATAACAAATATATGTTTTTACACAGCAAAAGATCCATAAAAACAACAACATAAAGAAAAACTATCACTGCTCGCGGAAAGAGACGACCTCATCGTCTTTGGCTGCCGGTAACCAGCCGACGTGTGTCTCCGCACCGTGGTTGTCCTCGGCCTCCAACTACTCGTTCAAGAGGAGCGTGCGGGCACTCTGCACGGACAAGAGCACAGCCCGGTTCAAGTCGAGGACGTCCGGTTCTGCCTGTAGGAGGGCCTCGATGGCAGCGGCATCCGCGCGCTCCGCATCGAGTCTAGCCTCTGCCGCCCGGTTCAAGTCCAGGACGTCCGGTTCCGCCTGCAGGAGGGCATCGATGAGAGCGGCATCCGCGCGCTCTGCGTCGAGTCAAGCCTCTGCCGCCCGGTTCAAGTCCAGGACGTCCGGTTCCGCCTGCAGGAGGGCCTCGATGGCAGCGGCATCCGCGCGCTCTGCCTCAAGTTGAGCCTCCGCCGCCCGGTTCACATCCACGACATCCGGTTCCGCCTGCAGGAGAGCCTCGATGGCAGCGGCATGCGCGCGCTCCATGTCGAGTTGAGCCTCTGCCTCACGGTCCTCCTTTAGTATCGCCATGTTGAACCGCTGGTCCGCCTGCACCAACGGGGACTCGGGCACCGGCACGAAGTCGACGTCCATCGTCTCATACCCATCGGGGGCCTTCTGCGCCGCGACCTCCGCCATGAACATTGGATCGGCTTCCTCCTCCTCGTAGCTTGGCTCCAGAGAACTCGGGGATTGGCCGGCCGCAAAGCGAGCTTGGGAACGGAGGTCTGTGGCGCCGACCGCCGTCGCGATTTCTGCGCGGCGCTCCGGCGTCAGCATCTTGTAGTAAGTGATCTTGCGTCGCACCATGGCTTTCCGGCGAACTAGGGGACGCTTGATGCGGGCTAGGGGATCGAAAGGTGGGGGAATGGGCTGGAGATTTGGTGTGGTTTTAGGGAAGTGGCTGGCGTAGGCCGAGCAGCGATGGTTCTGGTGTGAATAGTGGTTCCGGTGACGACCGGTCAATCAGTTTTGACTGTACATCGCTCTTGTCGCGTTCGCGTTGCAGCCCGGCATGCTGGACCCTCCACGTCGCTCACCGAATAGAACGTGCTTCGTCTTGCGTTTTTGCTCGCTTGTGGGACCGCAGTTGAGAGCAAACCGACATCCCTCCCCCTCCCCCGCCTGCGTCATTTATTATACCACCACTCCCTCGTTTTATGTGGAGTAAATAAAAACAGAGGGAGTATACTACGGATGAGGATCCCCTGACGTGGCCGAACCCATTGAGTAACTGACATGCGGGGCCTAGCAAGCATGGGGTCCGCCAGTAAGTGACCGAAAGGGAGGGTAAGGCAGGGATACCTACGTCAGAGGATCCACTTCCACTATACTACTTTGACCAAATGTTAGAGTAATAATATATGACATGCAACTTACACAAATGTTAGAGTAATAATATATGACATGCAACTTACACAAAGCATACAGGGTCTAATGCGTTTTTCGAGGCTAACTTTGACCAAATGTTAGAGTAATAATATATGACATGCAACTTACACAAAGCATACGGTCAAATTCGTATGTGAAAGGAGTTTCCAATGATATAATTTTCACATTATACATCTCATGTACTATTAATCTGGTCAATAGTCAAATTGGAAACCATCTCGAGTACAAATCTAGGAGTACGTATGAATCTAACAATATTGATTGGGCGTTGTTGAATGTTGATACCTTTTTGATCAAAGTAGATATACTTTGACTACACATAAAACTTATATGTAAACTATAAAGGATAGGAGGGAGTATATTGTACGTTCAAAAACGAAACGAACATTGAATACCCTTTATATATGATTTGCGGATGCTATGATCACCGGTTCAAAATTTTGAATCCGCCTTAGGTATCACGTGCCCCCACTCGTTCCCTCTCAATTTCATCTCGGGGTCCGAAGATCTATTGATAGAGGACTAGGGTGGGTACATGCGAATGATACTCCGCGGAATGTTCAAATGAGGCATGCGGGAGCATGGACTCGACTGGAGGGCAACATGATCGATGGAGAAGAGGGTTGGAGAGGAATGAGAAATAAGAAAACGCCACATGATTATACTTGAACGGCTCAAACAAACAATAAGTTGTCTCACTTGGCCTACATAGTGAAAGGCCTAATGCGCAACGCGGAGCACTGACGCTCGAATATGGCCGGGAAAATAGGGAAACAGACATGTGGGGCACACCCGTCAGGACGACGTAGCATAGACTAGTCCAATGGAGGGGCTGGCCCACGACCTCCTCGCCACCGACAACCGTTCATGTGGGTCGTTGGGGCCAACAACGGGGCGCAGCTCCAGCACCGCCTCTGGACATGGCGACCGAGGTGAGCGACACGCTCATATCGTTGCTAGACATGGTCGGTTTCAGTTTGCTGAGGGTGGCGTTAGTGCTCTGGCACGACCAACGGTATGTTTGGTTTGTGCCCAAGGTTGCCCCATCAAAACATTGGGTAGCCAAAATTTTGGTTGAGGTATTGGTTGCCCATGATTTGGCCGACATTGGCAAGAAAAATGAACTTGAGTTGGCTAGAGTTCATTAGCATGCCAAAGAAATGGCAACCATCCAAACAAAGACCAATCTTTTGGTCATGACCAAAATTTTGGTTGAGGTATTGGTTGCCCATGATTTGGCCGACATTGGCAAGAAAAATGAGCTAGAGTTGGCTAGAGTTCATTGGCATGCCAAAAAATGGCAACCATCCAAGCAAAGACCAATCTTTTGGTCATGACCAAAATTTTGGCAAGGTGCACTTTGGCCACAATCCAAACACACCCCAACACCCGGCTCATCGAGGATGCACGGGGCACCGCGACGCATCCGCGGAGTGGTGTAGCGCGGCCAACTGCATCCTCTGGACCTGAGACCATGCCAGGTCATCTTGCTTTTCCAATGACATGCGGGGATCGCATGTGAGCAAAGGGCATCTCCAACGTTGCCACGACCGCAGCTGACTACCCTGGCACACCAAAACCCTCGTCCCTCGCACCGTCACGCGGTGCGTTCCCAGCCGGCGCCAGCTGCCCGCATTCATGTCGTCCGTTCGTATGTCGTCATTAAGAGGCTCGGTGCCCGCGAAACCAACTCTGGCGACTTAATGACGCACCCGGACGCTTGGCCTCACCGGAATGCGCTACTTAAAGCGGCAACGCCCAGCTAACCTCCACACCATAGTGCATCGTCCTCCTACCTAGAACCACATCTGCCATGACCGCAAGCGTGAATGCTCTGCGGGAGAGCTTGTCTTCGGGGATGGAGCTCGAGGTCGCCGCACAAGCGGTGGCCACACTGGCGGCCGATGACGGGAGCACCGTCAGCCACGCGTCCTACTTGCCGCCGTCCAACGTCCGGCACCGCCGAGGTTGGGGACTCCTCCGAGGATGAGTAGGGCATGGTGTGCCAACTGGCCGGTCCGTCTCCCATGTTCTACTTTTCCTCGCCAGAGACTGCACCTTCACTTCACGGTCTTGAACCCCGCCCCCGTACATGGAGATCACAGATGGAGGACGTCAGTCGCCGCCGTAGAATAGGTTCAGGGTCGGGTTTCTTTTTTTTGTCCTATAAAAGTTCGAAATGTAATGAAAATCTGCCGTGTTTGCATTAATATCGGCCGGTGTATATGAACTTTCACAATAATATACATATTGTAGGAGTACTAGCAAGATGCCCGTGCGTTGCACAGAAGATCAAGATCTTGTGGGAGAAAAGGATGAACGAGGGAAAGCCTTATCTGCAAATGTGGAGAGGAGTGCGGGTAAATTGTCATAGTTTCCTTCCTATCCGTTAGATATAGATCGGATGGCCTATATTGCAGGATCGGACACATCTTTCTACATCTACGGGAACCTACGAAAGGGTTAACGTAAATTGCCTCTCTCTCTCCTCCCCTGATTTTCATGGTGGTGGGCCCCTCCCTCCCCCAATCTACAATCAACAGCTGACACGTTTCACATTACATTAATTACGTAACTGGGATTACATGGGTGTAGCATTACTCGTCCTAAAAAACCCAACTAAGCCAACCTCCCAGTATATCGCGCGGGAAAAGACCCGGCCGCGCCGTTTTAGTCGGGATTACCGGATTACTAGTAGTAGTATCGATGGATCGCGCGAAGCAACAGATTTTTTTGAGGGGGCGAAGCACCTAGGTTTAAAGGAAAAAATGTGGTACACTCACAACACTCCTGTCGCGGTCGCATTGCACCCCACACGCGTTCGGTCCAGCACACGGCTCACACAAATGGAACGCGCTTCGCCTTGCGTCTTCACTGACACATGGGACTGCACTTGGAGAAACCGACCATGCGCCAAACTCCCCCCCCCCACACACACACCCAAAAATTCCCCCCAAATCCGATTCAACCGCCCTTTGGCCAACTAGCCATTAATATTCCCCAAACCCCC
>NC_057803.1:147478581-147516997 GCF_018294505.1 Triticum aestivum | reverse complement strand
CCCCCTGTCCCCCTCCACTCCATTCGCTCCACCAAAGTCGCCCTTCCCGCCGCGCCGATACGTCAGTGTCATGGTTTGGCGATCCTATCGCTCCCACAGTACGCTCTCGTAGACTGCCGTCCTCTAACCGCGCCGCCACCTCTGGCTACGTTCTTGTGGAGGCGCACGGCGGTCAGCGCCGCCACCGCTGGCGACGTTCGTGTGGAGACGCACGGTGGTTAGCTTCTCCCACGGTACGCACATTCTAGACTGAGGCCCCATTCATGTCGGTGTAGCACTGAATGTTAGCTGATAGACGCTGTTAATCTCACTGTTTGCCGAAGTAGTTTACTGTCAATATGCTCTGCTTAAGAAGCTTCCTTGCCCTGTTCTGCACTCAATCTGCTTAGCTGAGATGGCATGCCAAGGCCGATTAGTTGCTAAAATATCCTACCATATATTTATTGTGACGTAGATTGCCATGGTCTAGTAGCCAATCTGTTAGCTGAAATAGCTCCACACTGTTTTATACTCGATCTTTGTTGCTGCGATGGCCTTCGATAGTTCGATGGCTGTGTGCTCGGCCTCATTGACTGCTGAAACAGCCTGCCATAATTTGGCACTCAAATCTGTTTGCTGAATTAGCTTTACATATATTTCGTTACTTAGATCTGCTCGTCCAAATATCTTACCATAGCTTTAGACATCGACCTAGGTATTTTTTTCTGGAATTCATAAAAAAGCATATATGTTTTTCCTGTAATATCTAGTAGAAGAACTAATTTGTATGTCTAACAGATGGACAGGACTTGGATAACTTCTGCTTGAAGATTCTCCACTTCATATGTCGAGGGGGTTGAAAACTTCATGAACTTTATCAGAGCTGAGTACGGTGGTCAGAAATCAGATGTGCTCTGCCCGTGTAGCAGTTGTATGAATTCGGTTACAAGACCACGGTCAACTGTGCAAAACATCTACACTTGTATGGGATGTCGGTCACATATACTAGGTGGGTTCATCATGGTGAAGTTGTGAACGTCAATGTTATTGACTACGTGGAAGCAGCAAATCACCATCTTGATCTGCCTGATGCTCAGGTGGAAGAGGAGGAGGAGGAGGTGGTGGTGGCGGAGCCAGTGAGTTTGACCAACATTGAAACAATGCTATGAAATGCTCGTGCATTCCGTGAACTTTCACCTGTAGAAGAAAAACGGTGGGCCCGCATGTTGGAAAAATGCAACGTTGCTGTCACCCCAAGAAATAAGTTGTCAGTATTCTCAGCTATGGTCACCTTTCTTCAGGTGAAGACATCTGAGTGGATGACCAACAAATCATTCGATGCGATGTTGGCTGCTTTCCACGAATCTTTCCCAGATGCGCCTGAGCTGCCACACACCTACAGTAAAATGAAGAATTTCCTTCGTGCAGTTGGAATTGGATATGATATGATCCATGTTTGTAAGAATAATTGTGTTCTGTTCCGGAAGGATTATGCCAACTTAAGTGAATGCCCAAAATGCAAATCATCAAGATGGAAAGATGGCGATGCTGTGAAGAGGATTCCTCATAATGTTCTGAGACATTTTCCAATTACACCAAGATTGCAGAGGTTGTTTCATGATGGTGAAACAAGAGAGGATGTACTGTGGCATTCTAGGAACCAGGAGTACAGAGATCAGAATGTAATGAGCCATCCATCTCATGGTAGTGAGTGGAAAAGCTTCAATGATAAACACAAAGAGTTTGTTGCTGACCCGAGAAACATTAGACTTGGCTTAGCTTCAGATGGATTTAACCCACTTGGCCACCAGAGCGCCACATATAGCATGTGGCCAATGCTTGTTATCCCTTACAACATGCCTCCAAATTTCTGCACCAAAGAATCAAACTACATGATGGCCGTGCTCATCCCAGGTCCAAAAAGTCATAGAAAGGATTTTGATTTGTTCATGGAGCCTCTTGTGGAGGAACTTCAACAGTTATGGAAGGGTGTTCTCACTTGAGACCTATATAGCAGCCCACCAGCTGATTTATTTCTGCGTGCTGTTATAATTTGGTGCATCCATGATTATCCGGCTTTGGGCACTATGTCAGGGCGAACGACACATGGTTACAATGCATGTGTTCGTTGTGACAGGAATCCCTGTCATACGCAATACTTAGCAAGATCTGTTACATTGGACACCGCCGTTTCCTTGTCAAGGACAAGCCGCATCCTATAAAATACTGAAGACATGTGTTCAATGCAAAGCATGAAAATCGTGATGCGCTAAAGAGGCTCACCGCCGATGAGTTGCAATTGGAATTAGAGAAGGTCAGGCATATTACACCAGGAAACCATCCTGGTAATGGTAGCGGGAAAAGGAAGCGTGGTAGGGTAGAAGAGAGATTATTGTTTACCCGCAGGTCCACTTTGTGGGACTTGGAGTATTGGAAAGATTTGGATCTAAGGCATAATCTTGATGTGATGCACATTGAGAAAAATATATGTGACAGCATTATCGGCACACTTCTTAATATTGAAGGCAAGACGAAAGATACCTTAAAATCTAGGATTGATTTGACACACCTGGGTATCAGAAAGGATTTGCAGGTGCAAGATGAAGGTAAACCACGGGATATGGCACCAGCTGTGTACGTCTTGGACAAGGTAAAAAGAAAAGAATTCTGCGAGGTCCCGTCACATGTGAGATTCCCACATGGATTTGCTTCCAACCCTGAAAGGAGAGTCAGTGCAGATGGAAACAAGGTACAAGGGTTGAAAACTCATGACTGCCACGTCCTACTTCAAAGGGTTTTACCTGTTATCCTTAGAGGATTGGGCTGCCCTGACTTAAACAGAGCAGTTGCAGAGTTGGGACAATTCTTCAGGGAACTCTGCAGTAGAAATATCAGGATAGATGCTTTGGAGCGTCTTAGAGACAAGATACCAACTATCCTATGCGACCTTGAGAAGATATATCCTCCAGCCTTCTTTGATGTGATGGTGCATTTGGCTGTTCATCTACCTGATGAGGCACTACTTAGAGGTCCAGTACAGTATGGCTGGATGTACCCTATTGAAAGGCGGCTAGGCACTTTCAAGGGCTATGTTAGGAACAGAGCTAGACCCGAGGGTTCCATTGCAGAGGCCTACATTGCTACAGAAGTGTTGACATTCTGCTCAAAATACATTGAAACAGCTGATCAGCTTAGCAAAGAGGTGGGTGAAGACAATCTCGGGCTCAATGTTTTCGATTATTCTATTCGAGTTACAGGGAAGAGTCGACAAGAGGACAAACCTAAAGATTTTGGACAAAATGGTTTGGTATGTGTTGAATAACTGTCCTGAGATACTACCTTATATCAAGTAAGTGCAGTACTGCAGCTTATACATCGTAATCTACTAAACTTGCAGCACATTCTTTTATATTTAGATGTTTGACGTGATCACTATGTTGTGCAGCATCTACAAAGAGGTTTTACTGCCGCAAAATCCAAGAAACATTGACAAACTGGTTATGGCAGGATTTGCGAAATGGTTCAAGAACCATGTAAGCTTTTGAAGTGCACTGTCATTTTTTTAATATAATGAGTACATAAGATGATCAGCTAGTCTATTTTCTAACCATAGGTTAAGAAGATGCGGGAGGATGGGCAGGCAGTTGATGATGTCCTTTACTCACTAGCAATGGGTCCTGATACTCGGGTAAGACATTATGAATCTTGCGTTGTTGGAGATGTGCGCTACAACACCCTTGCACAAGACGAAGGCAGGAAGACACAAAACAGTCCCATCATGAGCACGGATACGTATGACAAAGAGACAACTGAAATGTATGCTAACATAACAGACATTATTCAGTTGCAGTATATCTCCAGTTTCGAGGATCATCGGTGTGTGGTTCTGTTGTGCTGTCATTGGTATAACCTGTTTTCTAGGATCGCAAAACCCAGAGCTGATGATTATTTCAAATCCATCAATGTCAAGGCGGCATACCAGACCAACGAGCCTTTTATTTTGGCAAATCAAGCAACACAGATATTTTTCTTGGAAGACACATTTGCACGTAGCAATGACTGGAGAGTATTGCAAAGGTTTGAGCAGAGGAATTCGTTTAATGAAGTTGCACAACAAGATGATGCTTACACTGCTCCTAATGTACAAGATAACACGAATGTTCCTAATATCTTTGAGAACCATCACATCAATGACGCCAGCGAAAAGAGTGCCTGTCGTGCTGTGGACATACAAGAGTTGATCAAGTAGAAGCCAACGTTCGAGGACGTTGAGGACGAAGAAGATGACACCGTGGGGAATTACGATTCAGACTGATACACATGGCGAAGATGTTGACGCTGCTGCTGCGGATGATGATTACATTGCTTTTGTCATATTTGCCTGTCAGAAGATGTTTTTTATCTACTATGTGAAATTGTGTTTGCTATGACAACTGAAACCTGATGAACATGTTGTTTAGTATTTTGCTGTGAGAACATCACTTGTTATGTATGTTGATTTGTGTTTGGTGATTGTATGACAACTAAAACATGATGACATTGTTGTTTAGTAGTACTCATATTTGGCCGTGAAACTTGAATTTGATGACATAGTTTGCTGTTGGACTGCAATTTGCTCGACGTCTTCGAATGAGAACAAAGCTGACCCGACAGGGCCTCTGTTATTTATTTATTTACATGAGAAAAATAGGATACCCCCTGATTTCCGTTAATAGAAATCATTATATGTTCACAACACTACTCCCAGCCTGCTACACAGGTTTCATTCATTACTAGTTTCAGCAAAGTGCTCATGTCGTAGCCATTGAATACATCACGAGTGCTACATACACTGCAAATAAAGAGACAATCATCCTACAGAGCACATCGATTTTGCCCATTATCTTCACAAGCTCTTTCATCTCCTCATTGCTATCAAGGCCGTTCAGCAACTGTTGCTTGGCCATGATCAGAGGAACTGCATCTTTAAGCTTCTGCTCTGCATCTTCCTCTTCTGTCGTTCCTTCAGTTACTTGTCCAACACCCCAACCTGCTGGTATTGGGATTCCTCACTAACCAAATAATCAGCGTAGTTGCATTCCCCCACATCAGCAACTTCCCAGAAATACAAATCACATGAATCTTCCCTTTTTTGCACGAATCAAATTGGTAGATCATCAACCAAACTATTAAAAAAATCAGCAACTGAAATCAGCAAAACAACACTTAAACATATTATTACCCCATGATTCGGGCATTTGTAGAAGACTCGGCCAGGGTTGCGGATTGTGGTTGAGACGCGACGGATGACTCTGCGTGATTTGCAGCAGTGGCACCACACCAACGGCAGTGGGTTGCAATGAGCAATCGGCTGCGGTGCGCGTGCCGGCGAGGGTGTGTTGAGACCCACATGCGATGGTACGGGTTGCGACTTGGCGCATATCTGGTTGTTGCCTGCTGAAGAGTAGGTGAACGAGCAGCCAGCGGACATGGTTGTTGTGGCTAGAGCTTCTGATGCTAGGCAGAGTAAGTAGAGAAGAGGAGAAGCGAACGTTGGATATGTCAGTTTCATTACTTGCAGAGTAGCATAGCACCATATATAGTCATAGTTTAGGTTTGGATTCGAACCATCTACAGGAGCACGTCTTTCTTTTTTCTAAAACTCAGCAACGTCTCATTACTAGTACACTAGCTTGTTCTGTACGCCTTCCCAAGTCTTTGATTTTCTTTCCCTTTTTTGCGAGGAAGGAAGGAGGACAAAATTGAGAGTTCATGGGACTCGAACCCAAGACCTCTCGGTTGAAAACCAAGGGTGCTAGTCACTTATGTGGCGAACGTTCCCTGTGAGGACGACGGCAGACGAACGCATTTTCCTCACAGTTTTCTTCCTATATATAAAAAAGCATGCTACTTGGTGTCCGCTTAGTCAACAAAACGATTGTGCCAACCTTGACCGTTGGATTGACATTCAACGTCTGTCATGTTTCTTCAATCTCTTCTTCCTCGAGCCGCCAAAGCCAAACCAGCGCCGGCGGGACCGCCTGCTCCCGCCTCCCATGGCTGGCTGTGATCTGCCCCGGCTCCTGTTTGTTCCTGTCTGAGGCCTCACCATCGTCCTCCACCTTGGTTCGCTCGCCGCAGCACCGCCCTCTAGTGTTGTCAACATGGTCAACAACCGAGAGGAATAAGGAGATGACTGTACATGGTGAGGATGACAGTAGGGACCCAGCAGCGTGCGCAGTAATTTTGTTTTTTCGGGACGGAGAAGGGTATCAACTGGGTTGTGCGGGACCCGTGGCCCGTCTAGCCGAGGCTTTTATGTCATATGTTTAGCACATGGCCAGCCCAGTTTGTTCTTTTCCTTTCTGAAAATTGCTAGCCAGCTATTTTGTTTTTTACAGAATAACCAACGTAGGCCTACTTGCTTTTCTACACCCTACTGGGCCGGAAATCTTTCAAGGCGAGGAGGGATGCATTTTCCCAGAAAATGGGCTATAAGTAATAAGAAATGGGCTATAAGTAATAATAAATGGGCTGTAAAATGAAAAAATACAGCAAACAGACAATTAGTTCCAAAATACTGTTTTCTTTCGGATTTTGATATTTTAAATTTCATTGTTTTTGTGCGGGTAAATTTTCATTGAATTTAAATTAAGGTATATTTAGATTTAAAATTAATTTGAATCTGGCTAGAAATTTCGGGCTGTATGCTGTTTGGGACAGATTTGGAGGCTGACTTGTGGGTCTACTAGGTTGACGTGTACTTTGGCTTTGTCAACTTAGTCCACAAACGATTCTAGCAGCAGTGACCGTTGGATGTTAATCCAACGGCCGTGCTGCTTCTTCAATATCTGATCTTCTTGCTCCAGCCACCCAAACCAGCTCCGGTGGGAGTGCCTGCTCCCGCCTCCCGTGGCCGGCTGTGCTGCCGCACAGGCCGCACCGCCCCACCCTACTTCATTGCTGGCCAGGCCATTCCTCTAATCACCCACACCTCCTGTTATTTTTCGGCGACGGCAGCCGGATTAGTAAACCCTCGTACTCCCCACCACGTGGGCAACCATTGCCGAGTCTTCCTCCGCTCCATGTTGTTCCCTTCCTAGGCCTCGCCGTCGTCCACCGCCATGGTGCTCTCGGCGCGGCCTGGTCAACTTGGTCAACGAACAACATCCATAGGTCGTGGACTGTACGCGCAAAATAATGATTCCTCCACCTGACAGCTGGGACCCACCGGAAGGGCCTCTGTATTTCACGAAAAAAAACATTCCCCCCACTGACATGTCGGACCCACCAGCTATATCTTTGCACGCAAGGAAGTGCCTCCTTATTACGCACAAAAAAATGAATACCCCCTGCTAGCTGGGACCCACCATAGTGGGAGGATGACTTGTGGGCCAACGCAGGCCTCCCACCGCTGCCGCCGCAGCCAAGGAGAAACGAGGACCGCCACCAGGACGAGGGGGCTGGGGGCTTCCAGGAGCCGCGCGCGATCGCCTGCATCATGGGCGGGGCACAAGCCCCAGCCTCTCAGCGCATCTTCAAGCAGTTCACCCGCGAAGTGAACGCAGCCCTCCCCAGGCTCGAAGCCACGCGCCCTCTTAGGTGGTCGGCGTGCGCCATCACGTTCAGCTCAGCAGATCAGCTCAAGTGTGCGGCTACAGCCGGAGTTCTCCCGATGCTTTGTTCCCCAATCATCAGCAATGTGGTGGTCACCAAGACCCTCATCGATGGCGGGGCAGGGCTCAACGTCATGTCCGTGGAAACATTCAACAACCTCCAAGTGCCCTACAGCCAGCTTCAGCCAACCAAGCCTTTCTCCGGTATCACCAACGGCTCCACGGTCCCGATTGTGCAGGTCCGCCTCCCTGTCACCTTCAGGGCACGCGACAACTACCGCACCGAGCTTATCGACTTCGACGTCGCTCACATTTGCCTGCCGTACAAAGCCATCCTTGGGTACCCAGCGCTGGCCAAGTTCATGGCCGTAACTCACCACGGCTACAACGTCCTCAAGATGCCAGGAAGCGGCGGGGTCATCACGGTGCCATGTGAAGAGAAGGACGCGGTGTGTTCCCTGGAACGAGCCTTTCAGGCGGCGTCACTGGAAGACCCGGATCGTGGAAGCAGGAGGCCTCCCGAGACCGCCCCTAAGAAGAAGAAGACATCGTCCAGCCCGACCACTCAGGAGGCAGGCCCCTCTGGGCCCGCGCCTGCCCAGGGGGAACCTCCTTCCATCGCATAGGAAAGCGCGCCCGGCGCCCTCCTCAGGCAGGGCTCGGGGGTTCTCCCCTAGAGGGCCACCGACCTAGCCAGGGTCACGAGGGAGGCGCTTGGGCACCACATGGAGGCGTGTTTCGAAGCATGTTTCCCTCAAGAAAGAGCAAGGCAAGGAGACCCAGACCTTCAGGAGTTCGTCAGCAAGGCCATTCAGGAGCTACAGAAGTCAAGAGTCATGAAAGGCGGCCGCCACCTGCCCGCAGTGGCTCCCCATCCAGGCGAGGATGGTGGGCTACGCGTCTGCATCGACATACCAGGGCTCAACCGAGTCGCCTCTCTGGAGCGCCTCTGGCCCTCACGTGTGGGGCACTGCGAAGGCCCACCCCACAGCTACATTTGCATGCCTTACGGCTTGCCGAACGCGGCTGACACGCACCAGCGCCTCATGAGGGGCATCACGGGGGCACGAGAGGCCAGGCGTTCCGCAGCCCTGGCAGGGATGGAGATGGCCCGTGAGGAGCCGCCAGCGCCTCCGGAGCCTCCCGAGGCCCCTGGGCCTGGGGGCTCATGAGGATCGGCTCCCGCAGCCCACCGAGCTTGCTACATCAACGCTCCTTCGTCCTCAACATCATCAGGTGACGTCTTTCGAGTTTTATTTCTAGCTGGGAGCGCCCCCCCAGGGCTGCATTATTCCCAGGCTGCATGGGTCCGTCCCTGTGGCGTGTATCCCTTTTTATTCCATGTTGTTAGCTTACCTTGTTGGGGACGCCCCTCGGGCTGCATGATCCCCAAGCCGCTCGGGCCAGGCCTAGCGGCATGTATCCCATTTGCGTTTATTTCTGATTATGTGTTAGACCCACCATGCTTGATTATTTGATGCCGGTTCACGGCACCTCTTCTTCTCCATGCCGACCACTTGCACGTTAAAGGGGGGGTACCTGAGCATCACGACTCAGGGCTCTTACTGGCTCTCCAGCCCTCACCCTCTGGCCTTGTCCATGGCATCGCGACCTGGCATACCAGCGACGGCTGAGAGCAGCTCGAGGGCCAGGACCCGAGGACGTAGAGTGCCGACATCTAACCAAATTTGCAGGGACACATCACAAGATAAGGCCCAGTGCCAGGCGCAACCCGCCTAGAGGTAGGGCCCCGTGAGTCCCGCGCTGGCTCACGGGTGCCCAGATACACCTCGCCATGCCCTACCGTGCCAGCCATGTGTCAGGGCGGGGCTGTACACGCCCTAGGGGCTCCTCCCGGAGGGGGCCCCCCTCCCACGTACCAGTGGAAGCACCATGCTCTGCGCTGGCTGACGACACTGCCGAGGAGTGGCTATGCTCGTACACATACGGTAGCGCTATGCTCCGCGCTGGTGATAAACAACTGAGGGTGGCCCCCGGGCCGCACCAACCTCAGGGATCCCAGAGCTCAGTGTCTAGCCTCATCGTAATGCCTCCCCTCGGGAGTGCCGCGCGAGGGGTCTGGGCACGGGGGCTGTGCCTGGGTCACACCTAGACGCACGCCGCTCAGCCAGGTCCCCCCGGGCCTGGTTCGTCACGCGTCTCTCCCCAAGCGGAGCCAAGGTACGAAGGCCATTTGAGCGTCAAGGGGGACTCCTGAGCATCGCGACTCAGGAGCCTAACTGGTCACGTAGCCCCTCACTCCGTGGCCCCGTCCTGGTTTCCGGTCGGGGCCAACACTGGGTGAGGTACGCGCGCGGCCGGGCTCTGTAGACGTAGAACGGTAGATCCACCCGCATCACGCCTCCTTACTTGCTGTTCGCGCGTCAAGGGGGACTCCTGAGCATCGCGACTCAGGAGCCTAACTGGTCACGTAGCCCCTCACTCCGTGGCCCCGTCCTGGTTTCCGGTCGGGACCAACGCTGGGTGAGGTATGCACGCGGCCGGGCTCTGGAGACGTACAACGATAGATCCACCCGCATCGCACCTCCCTACTTGCTTTTCGTGCGCCAAGGGGGACTCCTAAGCATCGCGACTCAGGAGCCTAACTTGTCACGTGGCCCCTCACTCCTTGGCCCCGTCCTGGTTTCCGGTCGGGACCAATGCTGGGTGAGGCATGCGCGGGGCCGGGCTCTGCCGGCGTAGAACATAAGCAAGTAGGAAGGAAAGGCACAAATTTCAAGGAATTCAAAAGCAAATATTACTGTCCACACTGTTATCTCAATGCCAAACGCAAGTTTAAACACCTCCTCGAGGCATGATACATGTGCAGGAATTAAAGGCAGGACAGGAGCTGTGACGGAGTCACTTGTCGGCGATGGAGCAGCGCGGATTCGGTACGCCTCACGGAGCGGTGGGGTCGGCAGCGCCTTGCCTCGGCTTGGTGCTGAAGGCCTGGAACTTCCCCAGCAGGGCCTCTGCGCGACCCTTCACGGCCTCGGCAGCAGCAGCGGCACGCTCGCCGCTCACTGGCTCCAGTAGGATGTCGAGGTCGACACCGGGATCGCGAAGGTAGATGTGGGGAATAGATCCTAAAGAGACACAAACTACGTGCGACCGTGCAAAAGACGCCATCATCAACAGTGGGCCGTCAAGCACCGACGCCAACCCCATCCAGATCAGAGTCGGCGGCGGCCTGATGAGCCCGCCCTGCTCCAGGAGCGGCGCCGGCTCGGGGGCTCGTAGCTGTCGTCGCTCGTCTCCGAAGTCACGAAGAGCTCACCGGAGTCGCTGGAGCCTTCGACGCCTCCACCACCTGAGGAGCCGCCAAGGGAGCGCAGGGTCCGGGCCACCTTCCCCGGGGCAGCACTCCAGCTGGCGCCCGCTCGCATCGAAGACCTTGAGGAGCATCACCGAAGCGCCGTCGTAATCCAAGTGGACCGCGAAGACACCCCTCACCCTGCAAACCCGGGCGATCTCTCTCCAGCCCCGAGTCATGAAGACCTCGCCCGGGGCAACGACCGCGACATCTGCCTCGGTCGCAAGGGTGCTGCAGCCGGCGTGTTGTAGCCAGAGCTCCAAGGGCTCCCCCTGCGGGATGATGGAGGCAAAGAAGGGAGGAAGGAGGATCCAAGACTGAGTAGGAATGGCGACGTGGAGCACGCACTCTTGGGAGGAGCCCTCGGTGTGAACCCCAGGGGGGACGACCCACACCTTTGTGACCCGTCGGTGCCGACGGCGGTGCCACCCATGGCGGTCAACATCAGCTCCTTCGGGGCCCTCGACGTGGCGTACAATGGCAGCGGGAACCCCGGCGGCACCCGCTCGCACCAAGGCCTCGACACCACCTGAAGGGCCCCTTCGTCTGGGCCATGGGGGACGAGCCGTTTCTTCAGCGGAAGTGGGTCTGGCTCCTCTCGGGGAGCTTTTCTTTTCCCTGTCGTCGAGAACCGGCGGATCGGAGCCATCGCAGCAAGACGGATCAAGGATCGGGAAGAAGGAGAAGCAAGGAGGGATGGACTGGAAGGGCGCGCGCTGCCCCGTACTTATGGCCGGCGAAGGCCAACCGCCGACCTCCATGACTACAGGTAATCATGACCCACTTTGCATGCAGGGACTTGCCCAACCCGCACAGTTGCCGAGCCGCCATGGGGAAGTGCAGGCTGTTAGGGCCCCGGCGCTTCGCTCTTGCCCTTCCGCCTCCCTGCACGGCCAAGTTCGAGCGCGCCTTGGTCTCGGGGGCTACTGTCGGCGTTCTGGGAATGGGGGTCCCTAGACTTGCCTGCCTACGGCCTGCGGCGTGGCTAAAAGGGGGCCCAGCGCGGCCCATCTTCACCAACACAAACCCAAGACCCTCGCGAGGGGCCAAGCCTCGCGGGGCGGACGACGCGGAGCTTCCTCAGGCGCGGCCTCGTCAGGCTGGCTCACGAGGAGGCAGAGAGATCAAGGCGGGGTACCTCATGAGGTGCCCATGATGCAAGCCATGACGACCGGGGGCGCCAGGCGGGTGCCAGCCCGCGCAGCGTCCACCCTTCCTCTTTGGTGCAAAGGGGGCAAGCGCAGCCGCGGAGTACCGAGGCATCAGGCAAAGGTTGCCATTTTGGTGCAACGAGACCAAGACCAGGAGGACTACGAGATGGAGGTCACCGTGGAGCCCAAGGCGGCGTCATCACCAGAGCTTTGCGCAGGCGAAGACTAATTTTGTCAGGATAGTTGATACTAGCTTTCCCCCTTCAAATTAGCCCACCATTGTTGGCTCCCTTCCCGCTCGATATTTGGGAAGAGGACCAGGGCCTCTATAAATAGGACCAGCCACCCACAGAGAGACGGAGACACAAAGAGGACGGAGACACAGAGAGACGGAGCAAGGAGAGGCAGGGAAAGAGAGAGAGAGAGAGAGAGAGAGAGAGAGAGAGAGAGAGAGAGAAGATCAGAAAGAGAGAGAGAGAGAGAGAGAGAGAGAGAAAGGTGGCTGAGCTCCTCCCAGCAGTTCATCACCCCAGCCAAGAACAGACCCTCGCGAGGCTGTTCTTCCTTGTATTGTTCATCATCATCAGCCCAAGAGGCAATCCACCATACCACACACTGGAGTAGGGTATTACACCACAACGGTGGCCCGAACCAGTATAAACCATGTGTCTCTTGCGTTGTTCTTTCCTTAGTTCAGATCCTAGCAAGGCGGAGGGGTGCAGGTAGGTAGGAGGCGAAATCTCCGTGCGCACCCCAGTGTTCGAACCTCAAGGGTCTGCCGGAACCCGAAATCCGACAAAACGTGGTCAATTTAACTAGTCAACATGGCGCCACACAGACTATTTGGCCGGTCAACAGAGTGCAATCCAATGCTGAGTTGTGAGCAAGTGACCGTATAATCACCGCAAAACGTATATAGTGACCGTAATCAGCTTATTCTGAAGTTTGGTGACCATATTACGCTTTTCTCTCTATAGGCCCTCCAAAACTACATCTCTACACGTTCTCGCATGTTACATCTAACAACTGTGCAATACAACACTACTACTACACTCTAACACAATAAATCATATGTGTTTTTAGTTTTACTAGATATCATATTGTTACTTATAATTATTCAGTTTGCATACATTAAAATTGCCTTTGAAATGTCTGGCCAGTATCATCTACCGCGCGGAAAAAATCCCGCCCTTCCTGTTTAATTGGGTTTGTATCGATGGATCATGCGAAACAGCAAAACTATAGTACTACACAGTACAAGTGATAGTTCACTGGGCCGTCGTGTCGTCTACTCCTCCGTCGTAAGAGTGGAGCGCTCGCTTTCATAAATCTTCTAGTCCCTTTTGCCGACATGTGGGACATCAAGCTACCGGGTCCACATGCCATACCGGAATACAGTGCAGAGCAGCCGGGGTGAAGCACCCCAGTGATGGTGCCGGCGTAGTAATGAGCAATCAGGCGTCAAATCACAAAGCTGCACCTTTCCCGCAGTTAAGTTGGAGGGACGAAGCAACCATCTTTTCACTCGTTGCTGAATCCGCTTCTCCCTCATCTTCTTCAACTTAACCATGTGTTGCTTCTGCCGTTGTTCTGCCTCATGTGGGACGCGGATCTGCTTGGTAAAGCACTGACACGTGGGACCGCATGTTAGCAAACCGCCAGGACAACGTCCTCCGAAAATAAGAAGCCTAATCCTAGACTTACAAAGGGCTACGTAGCTGCTACGTATACTTTCCATCTAATCTATATATGCCCCCTGATTTTCTGGTGGGGTGAGCCTAATCCTCTCCTTTAATCCAATCAAATAGTCCCACATCACATCAGTTCGTAACTTTACATAAACCATTACGTGGATGTAGCATTGCTCAAATAAGAAACCTCCCCCGCCATCTGCGCGGCAAAATCACCTCCTTTTTACTAATCTCGATTCTATAATTTTTTAGATCAATATAATTGAGATTTGTATATATAGCACACAGGAGAAAAACCAAGTGGTACGGTTAAGGGCATCCACAATGTGTAACCAAATGTGAAAATAGCTTTTGGCATCGTGGGAACCATTGTGGATGGTGTTGCCAAAGCCAAAAGGATGGAACCGAAGCTCCCTGATTGATTGATTGAAGGAATAGAAAAATGCAATGTCTCTCCTCTTTCTCCCATGCTTGGACGCATGTAGTACAGTATAGAGCACAGAGTCTACTCCCATGTCCCTTCTATCACAAATCACAAAGCAGTGAGGCATCAAATCACAAAAGCACAGATGAAGCAACCATCATTTCACTCTTCGCTGACTCCGCTTCTCCATCATCTTCTTCGAGAAGCCATCTCACCGCATTAGTTATAGTAGTACTAGTAAAGGACTTCCTGGATGCAAATAAGGCGGTTGTCTCGGCTTGCAGGCGGCACTTGCGAACATCTTACCGTGGTCTCCCTCCAGCTACTCGTTCAAGAGGAGCGTGCGGGCACTCTGCACGGACAAGAGCACAGCCCGGTTCAAGTCGAGGACGTCCGGTTCTGCCTGTAGGAGGGCCTCGATGGCAGCGGCATCCGCGCGCTCCGCATTGAGTCTAGCCTTCGCCGCCCGGTTCAAGTCCAGGACGGCCGGTTCCGCCTGTAGGAGGGCATCGATGAGAGCGGCATCCGCGCGCTCTGCGTCGAGTCAAGCCTCTGCCGCCCGGTTCAAGTCCAGGACGTCCGGTTCCGCCTGCAGGAGGGCCTCGATGGCAGCGGCATCTGCGCGCTCTGCCTCAAGTTGAGCCTCCGCCGCCCGGTTCACATCCACGACATCCGGTTCCGCCTGCAGGAGAGCCTCGATGGCAGCGGCATGCGCGCGCTCCATGTCGAGTTGAGCCTCTGCCTCACGGTCCTCCTTTAGTATCGCCATGTTGAACCGCTGGTCCGCCTGCACCATGGGGGACTCGGGCACCGGCACGAAGTCGACGTCCATCGTCTCATACCCATCGGGGGCCTTCTGCGCCGTGACCTCTGCCATGAACATTGGATCGGCTTCCTCCTCCTCGTAGCTTGGCTCCAGAGAACTCGGGGATTGGCCCGCCGCAAAGCGAGCTTGGGAACGGAGGTATGTGGCGCCGACCGCCGTCGCGATTTCTGCGCGGCGCTCCGGCGTCAGCATCTTGTAGTAAGTGATCTTGCGTCGCACCATGGCTTTCCGGCGAACTAGGGGACGCTTGATGCGGGCTAGGGGATCGAAAGGTGGGGGAATGGGCTGGAGATTTGGTGTGGTTTTAGGGAAGTGGCTGGTGTAGGCCGAGCAGCGAAGGTTCTGGTGTGAATAGTGGTTCCGGTGACGACCGGTCAATCAGTTTTGACTGTACATCGCTCTTGTCGCGTTTGCATTGCAGCCCGGCATGCTGGACCCTCCACGTCGCTCACCGAATAGAACGTGCTTCGTCTTGCGTTTTTGCTCGCTTGTGGGACCGCAGTTGAGAGCAAACCGACATCCCTCCCCCTCCCCCGCCTGCGTCATTTATTATACCACCACTCCCTCGTTTTATGTGGAGTAAATAAAAACAGAGGGAGTATACTATGGATGAGGATCCCCTGACGTGGCCGAACCCATTGAGTAACTGACATGCGGGGCCTAGCAAGCATGGGGTCCGCCAGTAAGTGACCGAAAGGGAGGGTAAGGCAGGGATACCTACGTCAGAGGATCCACTTCCACTATACTACTTTGACCAAATGTTAGAGTAATAATATATGACATGCAACTTACACAAATGTTAGAGTAATAATATATGACATGCAACTTACACAAAGCATACAGGGTCTAATGCGTTTTTCGAGGCTAACTTTGACCAAATGTTAGAGTAATAATATATGACATGCAACTTACACAAAGCATACGGTCAAATTCGTATGTGAAAGGAGTTTCCAATGATATAATTTTCACATTATACATCTCATGTACTATTAATCTGGTCAATAGTCAAATTGGAAACCATCTCGAGTACAAATCTAGGAGTACGTATGAATCTAACAATATTGATTGGGCGTTGTTGAATGTTGATACCTTTTTGATCAAAGTAGATATACTTTGACTACACATAAAACTTATATGTAAACTATAAAGGATAGGAGGGAGTATATTGTACGTTCAAAAACGAAACGAACATTGAATACCCTTTATATATGATTTGCGGATGCTATGATCACCGGTTCAAAATTTTGAATCCGCCTTAGGTATCACGTGCCCCCACTCGTTCCCTCTCAATTTCATCTCGGGGTCCAAAGATCTATTGAAAGAGTACTAGGGTGGGTACATGCGAATGATACTCCGCGGAATGTTCAAATGAGGCATGCGGGAGCATGGACTCGACTGGAGGGCAACATGATCGATGGAGAAGAGGGTTGGAGAGGAATGAGAAATAAGAAAACGCCACATGATTATACTTGAACGGCTCAAACAAACAATAAGTTGTCTCGCTTGGCCTACATAGTGAAAGGCCTAATGCGCAACGCGGAGCACTGACGCTCGAATATGGCCGGGAAAATAGGGAAACAGACATGTGGGGCACACCCGTCAGGACGATGTAGCGTAGACTAGTCCAATGGAGGGGCTGGCCCACGACCTCCTCGCCACCGACAACCGTTCATGTGGGTCGTTGGGGCCAACAACGGGGCGCAGCTCCAGCACCGCCTCTGGACATGGCGACCGAGGTGAGCGACACGCTCATATCGTTGCTAGACACGGTCGGTTTCAGTTTGCTGAGGGTGGCGTTAGTGCTCTGGCACGACCAACGGTATGTTTGGTTTGTGCCCAAGGTTGCCCCATCAAAACATTGGGTAGCCAAAATTTTGGTTGAGGTATTGGTTGCCCATGATTTGGCCGACATTGGCAAGAAAAATGAACTTGAGTTGGCTAGAGTTCATTAGCATGCCAAAGAAATGGCAACCATCCAAACAAAGACCAATCTTTTGGTCATGACCAAAATTTTGGTTGAGGTATTGGTTGCCCATGATTTGGCCGACATTGGCAAGAAAAATGAGCTAGAGTTGGCTAGAGTTCATTGGCATGCCAAAAAATGGCAACCATCCAAGCAAAGACCAATCTTTTGGTCATGACCAAAATTTTGGCAAGGTGCACTTTGGCCACAATCCAAACACACCCCAACACCCGGCTCATCGAGGATGCACGGGGCACCGCGACGCATCCGCGGAGTGGTGTAGCGCGGCCAACTGCATCCTCTGGACCTGAGACCATGCCAGGTCATCTTGCTTTTCCAATGACATGCGGGGATCGCATGTGAGCAAAGGGCATCTCCAACGTTGCCACGACCGCAGCTGACTACCCTGGCACACCAAAACCCTCGTCCCTCGCACCGTCACGCTGTGCGTTCCCAGCCGGCGCCAGCTGCCCGCATTCATGTCGTCCGTTCGTATGTCGTCATTAAGAGGCTCGGTGCCCGCGAAACCAACTCTGGCGACTTAATGACGCACCCGGACGCTTGGCCTCACCGGAATGCGCTACTTAAAGCGGCAACGCCCAGCTAACCTCCACACCATAGTGCATCGTCCTCCTACCTAGAACCACATCTGCCATGACCGCAAGCGTGAATGCTCTGCGGGAGAGCTTGTCTTCGGGGATGGAGCTCGAGGTCGCCGCACAAGCGGTGGCCACACTGGCGGCCGATGACGGGAGCACCGTCAGCCACGCGTCCTACTTGCCGCCGTCCAACGTCCGGCACCGCCGAGGTTGGGGACTCCTCCGAGGATGAGTAGGGCATGGGAGGCGCAACTGGCCGGTCCGTCTCCCATGTTCTACTTTTCCTCGCCAGAGACTGCACCTTCACTTCACGGTCTTGAACCCCGCCCCCGTACATGGAGATCACAGATGGAGGACGTCAGTCGCCGCCGTAGAATAGGTTCAGGGTCGGGTTTCTTTTTTTTTGTCCTATAAAAGTTCGAAATGTAATGAAAATCTGCCGTGTTTGCATTAATCTCGGCCGGTGTATATGAACTTTCACAATAATATACATATTGTAGGAGTACTAGCAAGATGCCCGTGCGTTGCACGGAAGATCAAGATCTTGTGGGAGAAAAGGATGAACGAGGGAAAGCCTTATCTACAAATGTGGAGAGGAGTGCGGGTAAATTGTCATAGTTTCCTTCCTATCCGTTAGATATAGATCGGATGGCCTATATTGCAGGATCGGACACATCTTTCTACATCTACGGGAACCTACGAAAGGGTTAACGTAAATTGCCTCTCTCTCTCCTCCCCTGATTTTCATGGTGGTGGGCCCCTCCCTCCCCCAATGTACAATCAACAGCTCACACGTTTCACATTACATTAATTACGTAACTGGGATTACATAGGTGTAGCATTACTCGTCCTAAAAAACCCAACTAAGCCAACCTCCCAGTATATCGCGCGGGAAAAGACCCGGCCGTGCCGTTTTAGTCGGGATTACCGGATTACTAGTAGTAGTATCGATGGATCGCGCGAAGCAACAGATTTTTTTGAGGGGGCGAAGCACCTAGGTTTAAAGGAAAAAATGTGGTACACTCACAACACTCCTGTCGCGGTCGCATTGCACCCCACACACGTTCGGTCCTGCACACGGCTCACACAAATGGAACGCGCTTCGGCTTGCCTCTTCACTGACACATGGAACTGCACTTGGAGAAACCGACCATGCGCCAAACTCCCCTCGCCCACCGCGCGAAAATCCTCCCCCCCTCCACACACACACCCAAAAATTCCCCCCAAATCCGATTCAACCGCCCTTCGGCCAACTAGCCAATAATATTCCCCAAACCCCCCTCCCCCTTGTCCCCCTCCACTCCATTCGCTCCACCAAAGTCGCCCTTCCCGCTGCGCCGATACGTCAGTGTCATGGTTTGGCGATCCTATCGCTCCCACAGTACGCTCTCGTAGACTGCCGTCCTCTAACCGCGCCGCCACCTCTGGCTACGTTCTTGTGGAGGCGCACGGTGGTCAGCGCCGCCACCGCTGGCGACGTTCGTGTGGAGACGCACGGTGGTCAGCTTCTCCCACGGTACGCACATTCTAGACTGAGGCCCCATTCATGTCGGTGTAGCACTGAATGTTAGCTGATAGACGCTGTTAATCTCACTGTTTGCCGAAGTAGTTTACTGTCAATATGCTCTGCTTAAGAAGCTTCCTTGCCCTATTCTGCACTCAATCTGCTTAGCTGAGATGGCATGCCAAGGCCGATTAGTTGCTAAAATATCCTACCATATATTTATTGTGACGTAGATTGCCATGGTCTAGTAGCCAATCTGTTAGCTGAAATAGCTCTACACCGTTTTATACTCGATCTTTGTTGCTGCGATGGCCTTCGATAGTTCGATGGCTGTGTGCTCGGCCTCATTGACTGCTGAAACAGCCTGCCATAATTTGGCACTCAAATCTGTTTGCTGAATTAGCTTTACATATATTTCGTTACTTAGATCTGCTCGTCCAAATATCTTGCCATAGCTTTAGACATCGACCTAGGTATTTTTTTCTGGAATTCATAAAAAAGCATATATGTTTTTCCTGTAATATCTAGTAGAAGAACTAATTTGTATGTCTAACAGATGGATAGGACTTGGATAACTTCTGCTCGAAGATTCTCCACTTCATATGTCGAGGGGGTTGAAAACTTCATGAACTTTATCAGAGCTGAGTACGGTGGTCAGAAATCAGATGTGCTCTGCCCGTGTAGCAGTTGTATGAATTCGGTTACAAGACCCCAGTCAACTGTGCAAAACATCTACACTTGTATGGGATGTCGGTCACATATACTAGGTGGGTTCATCATGGTGAAGCTGTGAACGTCAATGTTATTGACTACGTGGAAGCAGCAGATCACCATCTTGATCTGCCTGATGCTCAGGTGGAAGAGGAGGAGGAGGAGGTGGTGGTGGCGGAGCCAGTGAGTTTGACCAACATTGAAACAATGCTATGAAATGCTCGTGCATTCCGTGAACTTTCACCTGTAGAAGAAAAACGGTGGGCCCGCATGTTGGAAAAATGCAACGTTGTTGTCACCCCAAGAAATAAGTTGTCAGTATTCTCAGCTATGGTCACCTTTCTTCAGGTGAAGACATCTGAGTGGATGACCAACAAATCATTCGATGCGATGTTGGCTGCTTTCCACGAATCTTTCCTAGATGCGCCTGAGCTGCCACACACCTACAGTAAAATGAAGAATTTCCTTCGTGCAGTTGGAATTGGATATGATATGATCCATGTTTGTAAGAATAATTGTGTTCTGTTCCGGAAGGATTATGCCAACTTAAGTGAATGCCCAAAATGCAAATCATCAAGATGGAAAGATGGCGATGCTGTGAAGAGGATTCCTCATAATGTTCTGAGACATTTTCCAATTACACCAAGATTGTAGAGGTTGTTTCATGATGGTGAAACAAGAGAGGATGTACTGTGGCATTCTAGGAACCAGGAGTACAAAGATCAGAATGTAATGAGCCATCCATCTCATGGTAGTGAGTGGAAAAGCTTCAATGATAAACACAAAGAGTTTGTTGCTGACCCGAGAAACATTAGACTTGGCTTAGCTTCAGATGGATTTAACCCACTTGGCCACCAGAGCGCCACATATAGCATGTGGCCAATGCTTGTTATCCCTTACAACATGCCTCCAAATTTCTGCACCAAAGAATCAAACTACATGATGGCCGTGCTCATCCCAGGTCCAAAAAGTCATAGAAAGGATTTTGATTTGTTCATGGAGCCTCTTGTGGAGGAACTTCAACAGCTATGGAAGGGTGTTCTCACTTGAGACCTATATAGCAGCCCACCAGCTGATTTCTTTCTGCGTGCTGTTATAATTTGGTGCATCCATGATTATCCGGCTTTGGGCACTATGTCAGGGCGAACGACACATGGTTACAATGCATGTGTTCGTTGTGACAGGAATCCCTGTCATACGCAATACTTAGCAAGATCTGTTACATTGGACACCGCCGTTTCCTTGTCAAGGACAAGCCGCATCCTAGAAAATACTGAAGACATGTGTTCAATGCAAAGCATGAAAATCGTGATGCGCCAAAGAGGCTCACCGCCGATGAGTTGCAATTGGAATTAGAGAAGGTCAGGCATATTACACCAGGAAACCATCCTGGTAATGGTAGCAGGAAAAGGAAGCGTGGTAGGGTAGAAGAGAGATTATTGTTTACCCGCAGGTCCACTTTGTGGGACTTGGAGTATTGGAAAGATTTGGATCTAAGGCATAATCTTGATGTGATGCACATCGAGAAAAATATATGTGACAGCATTATCGGCACACTTCTTAATATTGAAGGCAAGACGAAAGATACCTTAAAATCTAGGATTGATTTGACACACCTGGGTATCAGAAAGGATTTGCAGGTGCAAGATGAAGGTAAACCACGGGATATGGCACCAGCTGTGTACGTCTTGGACAAGGTAAAAAGAAAAGAATTCTGCGAGGTCCTGTCACATGTGAGATTCCCACATGGATTTGCTTCCAACCCTGAAAGGAGAGTCAGTGCAGATGGAAACAAGGTACAAGGGTTGAAAACTCATGACTCCCACGTCCTACTTCAAAGGGTTTTACCTGTTATCCTTAGAGGATTGGGCTGCCCTGACTTAAACAGAGCAGTTGCAGAGTTGGGACAATTCTTCAGGGAACTCTGCAGTAGAAATATCAGGATAGATGCTTTGGAGCGTCTTAGAGACAAGATACCAACTATCCTATGCGACCTTGAGAAGATATATCCTCCAGCCTTCTTTGATGTGATGGTGCATTTGGCTGTTCATCTACCTGATGAGGCACTACTTAGAGGTCTAGTACAGTATGGCTGGATGTACCCTATTGAAAGGCGGCTAGGCACTTTCAAGGGCTATGTTAGGAACAGAGCTAGACCCGAGGGTTCCATTGCAGAGGCCTACATTGCTACAGAAGCGTTGACATTCTGCTCAAAATACATTGAAACAGCTGATCAGCTTAGCAAAGAGGTGGGTGAAGACAATCTCGGGCTCAATGTTTTCGATTATTCTATTCGAGTTACAGGGAAGAGTCGACAAGAGGACAAACCTAAAGATTTTGGACAAAATGGTTTGGTATGTGTTGAATAACTATCCTGAGATACTACCTTATATCAAGTAAGTGCAGTACTGCAGCTTATACATCGTAATCTACTAAACTTGCAGCACATTCTTTTATATTTAGATGTTTGACGTGATCACTATGTTGTGCAGCATCTACAAAGAGGTTTTACTGCCGCAAAATCCAAGAAACATTGACAAACTGGTTATGGCAGGATTTGCGAAATGGTTCAAGAACCATGTAAGCTTTTGAAGTGCACTGTCATTTTTTTAATATAATGAGTACATAAGATGATCAGCTTGTCTATTTTCTAACCATAGGTTAAGAAGATGCGGGAGGATGGGCAGGCAGTTGATGATGTCCTTTACTCACTAGCAATGGGTCCTGATACTCGGGTAAGACATTATGAATCTTGCGTTGTTGGAGATGTGCGCTACAACACCCTTGCACAAGACGAAGGCAGGAAGACACAAAACAGTCCCATCATGAGCACGGATACGTATGACAAAGAGACAACTGAAATGTATGCTAACATAACAGACATTATTCAGTTGCAGTATATCTCCAGTTTCGAGGATCATCGGTGTGTGGTTCTGTTGTGATGTCATTGGTATAACCTGTTTTCTAGGATCGCAAAACCCAGAGCTGATGATTATTTCAAATCCATCAATGTCAAGGCGGCATACCAGACCAATGAGCCTTTTATTTTGGCAAATCAAGCAACACAGATATTTTTCTTGGAAGACACATTTGCATGTAGCAATGACTGGAGAGTATTGAAAAGGTTTGAGCAGAGGAATTCGTTTAATGAAGTTGCACAATAAGATGATGCTTACACTGCTCCTAATGTACAAGATAACACGAATGTTCCTAATATCTTTGAGAACCATCACATCAATGACGCCGGCGAAAAGAGTGCCTGTCGTGCTATGGACATACAAGAGTTGATCAAGAAGAAGCCAACGTTCAAGGACGTTGAGGACGAAGAAGATGACACCGTGGGGAATTACGATTCAGACTGATACACATGGCGAAGATGTTGACGCTGCTGCTGCGGATGATGATTACATTGCTTTTGTCATATTTGCCTGTCAGAAGATGTTTTTTATCTACTATGTGAAATTATGTTTGCTATGACAACTGAAACCTGATGAACATGTTGTTTAGTATTTTGCTGTGAGAACATCACTTGTTATGTATGTTGATTTGTGTTTGGTGATTGTATGACAACTAAAACATGATGACATTGTTGTTTAGTTGTACTCATATTTGGCCGTGAAACTTGAATTTGATGACATAGTTTGCTGTTGGACTGCAATTTGCTCGACGTCTTCGAATGAGAACAAAGCTGACCCGACAGGGCCTCTGTTATTTATTTATTTACATGAGAAAAATAGGATACCCCCTGATTTCCGTTAATAGAAATCATTATATGTTCACAACACTACTCCCAGCCTGCTACACAGGTTTCATTCATTACTAGTTTCAGCAAAGTGCTCATGTCGTAGCCATTGAATACATCACGAGTGCTACATACACTGCAAATAAAGAGACAATCATCCTACAGAGCACATCGATTTTGCCCATTATCTTCACAAGCTCTTTCATCTCCTCATTGCTATCAAGGCCGTTCAGCAACTATTGCTTGGCCATGATCAGAGGAACTGCATCTTTAAGCTTCTGCTCTGCATCTTCCTCTTCTGTCGTTCCTTCAGTTACTTGTCCAACACCCCAACCTGCTGGTATTGGGATTCCTCGGCTAACCAAATAATCAGCATAGTTGCATTCCCCCACATCAGCAACTTCCCAGAAATACAAATCACATGAATCTTACCTTTTCTGCACGAATCAAATTGGTAGATCATCAACCAAACTATTAAAAAAATCAGCAACTGAATTCAGCAGAACAACACTTAAACATATTATTACCCCATGATTCTGGCATTTGTAGAAGACTCGGCCAGGGTTGCGGATTGTGGTTGAGACGCGACGGATGACTCTGCGTGATTTGCAGCAGTGGCACCACACCAACGGCAGTGGGTTGCGATGAGCAATCGGCTGCGGTGCGTGTGCCGGCGAGGGTGTGTTGAGACCCACATGCGATGGTACGGGTTGCGACTTGGCGCATATCTGGTTGTTGCCTGCTGAAGAGTAGGTGAACGAGCAGCCAGCGGACATGGTTGCTGCGGCTAGAGCTTCTGATGCTAGGCAGAGTAAGTAGAGAAGAGGAGAAGCGAACGTTGGATATGTCAGTTTCATTACTTGCAGAGTAGCATAGCACCATATATAGTCATAGTTTAGGTTTGGATTCGAACCATCTACAGGAGCACGTCTTTCTTTTTTCTAAAACTCAGCAACGTCTCATTACTAGTACACTAGCTTGTTCTGTACGCCTTCCCAAGTCTTTGATTTTCTTTCCCTTTTTTGCGAGGAAGGAAGGAGGACAAAATTGAGAGTTCATGGGACTCGAACCCAAGACCTCTCGGTTGAAAACCAAGGGTGCTAGTCACTTATGTGGCGAACGTTCCCTGTGAGGACGACGGCGGACGAACGCATTTTCCTCGCAGTTTTCTTCCTATATATAAAAAAGCATGCTACTTGGTGTCCGCTTAGTCAACAAAACGATTGTGCCAACCTTGACCGTTGGATTGACATTCAACATCTGTCGTGTTTCTTCAATCTCTTCTTCCTCGAGCCGCCAAAGCCAAACCAGCGCTGGCGGGACCGCCTGCTCCCGCCTCCCACGGCTGGCTGTGATCTGCCCCGGCTCCTGTTTGTTCCTGTCTGAGGCCTCACCATCGTCCTCCACCTTGGTTTGCTCGCCGCAGCGCCGCCCTCTAGTGTTGTCAACATGGTCAACAACCGAGAGGAATAAGGAGATGAATGTACATGGTGAGGATGACAGTAGGGACCCAGCAGCGCGCGCAGTAATTTTGTTTTTTCGGGACGGAGAAGGGTATCAACTGGGTTGTGCGGGACCCGTGGCCCGTCTAGCCGAGGCTTTTATGTCATATGTTTAGCACATGGCCAGCCCAGTTTGTTCTTTTCCTTTCTGAAAATTGCTAGTCAGCTATTTTGTTTTTTACAGAATAACCAACGTAGGCCTACTTGCTTTTCTACGCCCTACTGGGCCGGAAATCTTTCAAGACGAGGAGGGATGCATTTTCCCAGAAAATGGGCTATAAGTAATAAGAAATGGGCTATAAGTAATAATAAATGGGCTGTAAAATGAAAAAATACAGCAAACAGACAATTAGTTCCAAAATATTGTTTTCTTTCGGATTTTGATATTTTAAATTTCATTGTTTTTGTGCGGGTAAATTTTCATTGAATTTAAATTAAGGTATATTTAGATTTAAAATTAATTTGAATCTGGCTAGAAATTTCGGGCTGTATGCTGTTTGGGACAGATTTGGAGGCTGACTTGTGGGTCTACTAGGTTGACGTGTACTTTGGCTTTGTCAACTTAGTCCACAAACGATTCTAGCAGCAGTGACCGTTGGATGTTAATCCAACGGCCGTGCTGCTTCTTCAATATCTGATCTTCTTGCTCCAGCCACCCAAACCAGCTCCGGTGGGAGTGCCTGCTCCCGCCTCCCGTGGCCGGCTGTGCTGCCGCACAGGCCGCACCGCCCCACCCTACTTCATTGCTGGCCAGGCCATTCCTCTACTCACCCACACCTCCTGTTATTTTTCGGCGACGGCAGCCGGATTAGTAAACCCTCGTACTCCCCACCACGTGGGCAACCATTGCCGAGTCTTCCCCGGCTCCGTGTTGTTCCCTTCCTAGGCCTCGCCGTCGTCCACCGCCATGGTGCTCTCAGCGCGGCCTGGTCAACTTGGTCAACGAACAACATCCATAGGTCGTGGACTGTACGCGCAAAATAATGATTCCTCCACCTGACAACTGGGACCCACCGGAAGGGCCTCTGTATTTCGTGAAAAAAAACATTCCCCCCACTGACATGTCGGACCCACCAGCTATATCTTTGCACGCAAGGAAGTGCCTCCTTATTACGCACAAAAAAATGAATACCCCCTGCTAGCTGGGACCCACCATAGTGGGAGGATGACTTGTGGGCCAACAAAGTTGATGGGGACGGAGGGCTTTGTCAACTTAGTCAATATGAACGGTTGTAGCTCCATTGACCATATGATGCCCTTCCAACGGCCGTAGTGCTTCTTCAACCTCTGGTCTTCTTGCTCCAGCCACCCAAAGCAGCGCCGGTCATGCCGCATGCTCCTGCCTCCTGTGGCCGGCTGTGCTACCGCGGAGGCCTCACCGCCCCTACTATTCCCATCGCTGGCCAGGCCCTGCGGCGACGGCAGCCTCACACCACAGTCGAACCAGTGAACCCCCGTACTCCTCTCCGCGCGGGCTTCCGCTGCCGCGTCTTCCTCGGCTCCGTGTCGTCCCCTTCCTAGGCCTCGCCATCGTCCACCGCCATGGTGCTCTCTACGTGGCGTGGTCAACATGGTCAAGGAATGACTTCCATTGGAAGAGTACTGTACGTGGAGAGGCTGACAGCTGGGTCCACGGCCACAGCCCTGTTTTTTTGTGATTTTCCAAGTAAGTCGCTTTGTCAGGCCTGTTGGGCTGCAAATCTTTCAAGACGAGGAGAGCTTTCATTCGGCTGGCCGAGAAAATGGCCCATCAGTAATGAGAAATGGGATGTACATTTTTAAAACACATCAAACCGGCAATTAGTTTCAAATATCTTTTTTTCATTTCAATATTTTAAATTAAATTAATTTTTATGCATGGAGAATTTGTTGGATTTTATATTGATATACATTTATTTTTAAAATCAGTTTGAATGTGAGTCGAAATTTCGGGATTAAAAACAGTTCAGACCGCACCGAAATATGCAAAATATCGTATAATTTTTTAACCATGGCCACAATTTGGGTTGTAATGCTAACAAAAAGAATATGGGCTCCAAAAAAACCTTAAGAATTAGCAAATGGGCTGAAAATTATTAGAAATAATGACATATGGGTTGTATGCTGTTTTCCACAGATTTGAGGCTTTCCTAAAAAAAGGTTGACGCACAAGCAGTGACTGTTGGATGTCCATCCAACGGCCGCCGTGCTTCTTCAATCTCTGCTCTTCCTGCTCCAGCCGCTCAAACTAGTGCCGGCGGGACTGCCTGCTCCTTCCTCCCCGCGGCCGGCTGTGCTGCCGCGCAGGCCTCACCGCCCCACCGTACTCCCATCGCTGGCCTAGCCATCCCTCTACTCACCCACACCTGTTGTTATTCTCCAGCGACGGCAGATGAACCAGTAAACCCTCGTACAGTCGTACTCCCCTCCGCGTGGGAAACAACTGCCGAGTCTTCCCTACCTCCGTGTCATTCCCTTCCTAGGCCTCGCCGTCGTCCACCGCCCTGGTGCTCTCGGCGCGGCCTGGTCAACGTGGTCAACGACCGACATGCATCTGAAGTGGATTGTACGTGGAGAGGCCGACAGCTGGGTCCACGGCCGCACGCAAGGAAATGCCTCCTTATAACACGCAAAATAATGATTCCTCCACCTGACATCAGGGACCCGCCGAAAGGGCCTCTGTATTTTGCGAAAAAAACATTACCGCCGCTGACAGCTCGGACCCACCAGCTATATCTTCGCACGCAAGGAAGTGCCTCCTTATTACGCACAAAAAAATGAATACCCCCCCTGTTAGCTGGGACCCAGTATAGTGGCAGGTTGACTTGTGGGCCTACTAAGTTGACGGGGACGGAGGGCTTTGTCAACTTAGTCAATATGCACGATTCTAGCTCCAGTGACCGTACGATGTCCATCCAACGGCCGTAGTGCTTCTTCAACCTCTGGTCTTCTTGCTCCAGCCGCTCAAACCAGCGCCGGTCGTGCCTCATGCTCCTGCCTCCCGTGGCCGGCTGCAATGCGGCGGAGGCCTCACCGCACCCTACTACTCCCACCGCTGGCCAGGCCATCCCTTTACTCACCCACACCCCTGTTACTCTGTGGCCACGGCAGCCTCACACCGCAGCGAACCAGTGCCCTCATACTCCTCTACGCGTGGGCATCCACTGCCGCGTCTTCCCTGGCTCCACGTCATCCCCTTCCTAGGCCTCGCCTCGTCCACCGCCCTGGTGCTCTCGGCGCGGTGTGGTCGACGTGGTCAAGGAACGGCTTCCATTGGACGTGGACTGTACGTGGAGAGGCTGATAGCTGGGTCCACGGCCGCAGCAAGGAAGTGCCTCCTTATTACGTGCAAAATAATTATTCCTCCACCTGACAGCGGGGACCCACCGGATGGGCCACCGTATTTCGCCCCCCTGACTGCTGGGACCCACCAGCTACATCTTTGCACGAAGGAAGTGCCTGACGGTCAGGACCCACCTGGTCGAAGCGTACATAGCGTTGTCATTCTGGTCGCGAACGTGTACGTACATATATACTGGTGGATGTAGAGGCGCGCACGTCTCGTAGTAGAGGCGGCCAAGGTGCAAGAAAGAAAATATGGCCACGTATGTGTACATACGGGCGGGGTCTCGAACGCCTACTCGCGCATACGTACGGCGAGGGCTCGTTAACATGGCTGGGTCGGAACGGAGAAACAGCATCATCGTCGTGTTCATGGGGAGGCAACAGAATGTGTCGTGTTCATGGGGAGTGAGCGAGTCCTGGATTAGGGGGTCTCCGGACAGCTGAACTATATCCTTTGGCCGGACTGTTAGACTATGAAGATACAAGATTGAAGACTTCGTCTCGTGTCCGGATGGGACTCTACTTGGCGTGGAAGGCAAGCTAGGCAATACGGATATGTATATCTCCTCCTTTGTAACTGACCTTGTGTAACCCTAGCCCCCTCCGGTGTCTATATAAACCAGAGGGTTTAGTCCGTAGGACAATATACAATCATACCATAGGCTAGCTGTTAGGGTTTACCCTCTCTGATCTCGTGGTAAATCAACACTTGTAATACTCATATCATCAACAATAAATCAAGCAGGACGTAGGGTTTTACCTCCATCAAGAGGGCCCGAACCTAGGTAAAACATCGTGTCCCCTGCCTCCTGTTACCATCCGCCTTAGACACACAGTTCGGGACCACCTACCCGAGATCTGCCGGTTTTGACACCGACATTGGTGCTTTCATTGAGAGTTCCTCTGTGTCTTCGCCGTTAGGCTTGATGGCTCCTACGCTCATCGATAGCGATGTAGTCCAGGGTGAGACTTTTCTCCCCGGACAGATTTTTGTATTCGGCGGCTTCGCACTACGGGCCAACTCGCTTGGCCATCTGGAGTAGATCAAAAGTTATGCCCCTGGCCACCAGGTCAGGCCAGGTTTGGAAGCTTAAACTACACGGCTGATATCCGCGGAGACTTGATCTTCGACGGATTCGAGCCCCTGCCTTGTGCGTCACATGGTCACGATGAGTACGATTTAGCTCTACCATCGGACAGTGTTCAGGAGATCGCACCGGCAGCCGCTCCGACCCTCAATTCGGAGCCAGTTGCGCCATCCATGGACGGGAGGATGGACCCCGCCACGGAGGCCTTATCCTCAGCGGCGATCGAGCCAAACATCGACCTTACCCTGCACGAGAACCGTGTTGTCAACCGGGTCCTTCTCTGGCCACGGACTCCGAATCGCTTGCACCCGTTCCTAGCGAATCCGATTGGGCGCCGATCATGGAGTTTACCTCCGCGGATATTTTTCAGCACTCGCCCTTTGGCAACATACTGAACTCATTAAGGTCTCTCTCCTTGTCAGGAGGATCCTGGCCGAACTATGTCCGGCAGGATTGGGATGCGGATGACGAAGAAATTCGCTGCCCACCCACCACCCACTTAGTAGCCACTGTCGACGACTTAACCAACATGCTCGACTTCGACTCCAAAGACATCAACGGTATGGACGACGATGCGGGAGACGAAGAGGAACCACTGCCCACAGGGCACTGGACAGCCACCTCATCATATGATATATACATGGTGGACACACCCAAAGAAGGCAATGGCGACGAGACAGCGGAGGATGACCCCTCCAAGAAGCGACCCAAGCGCCGACATCAGCGGCGCCGCTCTAAGTTCCGCCAAAGCAAAAGTGGTGATACCAGCACAGGAGATAGCACTCCGGATAGTGTCGAAGATGGCAATAATCCCCTCCAGCACAATTTAGGGCAGGAGGATGGAGAGGTCAGCCCTCTTGAGAGAGCGGCAGATGAGGAGGATGATAATTATGTGCCTCCCTTCGAAGACGAGGCAAGCCTCGATGATGAAGAATTCATCGTGCCAGAGGATCCCGTCGAACAAGAGCGCTTCAAGCGCCGGCTTATAGCCACGGCAAATAGCCTTAAGAAGAAGCAGCACTAGCTTCAAGCTGATCAGGATCTGCTAGCTGACAAATGGACTAAAGTCCTGGCGGCCGAGGAATATAAACTCAAACGCCCCTCCAAGAGTTACCCAAAATGCAGGTTGCTACCCTGACTAGAGGAAGAAGCATATGACGCGGCTGACCGGCCACCTCGTGGCCGTGATAGAGAGGCATTCCAGCCAAAAGCTCAGCCTGCACCCCGACGCCATTCAAATAAAAAGGCATGGGGAAATACACCAGACCTGTGAGACGTATTGGAGGACAAAGCAAAACATGCAAGATCAATCGACGGATCACGAGGGCGTGCCACTATGCGAGACGATAATCGTCACGCCGGATACAGTAAAAGTACATTCGGCCGGGCTGAGCACAGCGGGCAAGACTCATTGGAGCTGCGTCACGATATAGCCCAGTACAGAGGCGTCGCACACCCCTTATGCTTCACAGATGAAGTAATGGATCATCAAATCCCAGAGGGTTTCAAACCCGTAAATATAGAATCATACGATGGCACAACAGATCCTGCGGTATGGATCGAGGATTTCCTCCTGCATATCCACATGGCACGTAGTGATGATCTACACGCCATTAAATACCTCCCACTCAAACTCAAAGGACCAGCTCGGCATTGGCTCAATAGCATGCCAGCAGAGTCCATTGGCTGTTGGGAGGATCTGGAAGCCGCATTCCTCGACAACTTTCAGGGCACTTATGTGCGACCACCAGATGCCGATGACTTGAGCCACATAATTCAGCACCTAGAGGAATCGTCCAGGCAATTCTCGACACGGTTTCTAACAAAGAAAAATCAAATCGTCGACTATCCGGATGCAGAGGCTCTAGCAGCTTTCAAGCACAACATCCGCGACGAGTGGCTAGCCCGGCAACTTGGTCAGGAAAAGCCGAAATCTATGGCAGCCCTCACGACACTCATGACCCGCTTTTGTGCGGGAGAAGACAGCTGGCTGGCTCGCAGTAATAACATATCAAAGAACCATGGTACTTCGGATACCAAGGATGGTAATAGCAGGTCACGTCGCAACAAACATAAGCGCCGCACTAACAGTGACAATACTGAGGATACGGCAGTCAATGTCGGATTCAAAGGCTCTAAACCCGGTCAGCGGAAAAAGCCATTCAAACAAAGCACTCCGGGCCCGTACAGTTTGGACCGTATACTCGATTGCTCGTGTCAAATACATGGCACCCCCGACAAGCCAGCCAACCACACCAACAGGGATTGTTGGGTGTTCAAGCAGGCCGACAAGTTAATTGCCGAAAACAAAAATAAGGGGCCACATAGCGATGACGAGAGGAGCCCCGGCAGCCGAATACTGGAGGACAGAAGAGGTTCCCCCCACAAGTGCAGACGGTGAACATGATATACGCAACCCACATCCCCAAGAGGGAGCGGAAGCGTGCGCTCAGGGACGTATATGCGTTGGAGCCAGTCGCCCCAAAGTTCAACCCATGGTCCTCCTGTCCGATCACCTTCGATCGCAGGGACCACCCCACTAGTATCCGTCATGGCGGATTCGCCGCACTGGTCCTAGACCCAATCATTGACGGATTTCACCTCACTCGAGTCCTTATGGATGGCGGCAAAATGACCTTTAAAGGCGTCATACCAGGTGTAGAGGCCCATTGCACAGGCTCAGTCACACTGGAAGTGGTCTTCGGATCCCCGGATAACTTCCGAAGCGAAGAGTTAATCTTCGACATAGTCCCGTTCCGCAGTGGTTATCATGCACTGCTCGGGCGAACCGCATTTGCGAGATTCAATGCGGTACCGCAATATGCATACCTCAAGCTCAAGATGTCAGGACCTCGGGGGGTCATTACAGTTAATGGAAACACAGAGCGCTCTCTCGGAACGGAGGAGCACACTGCGGCCCTCGTAGCGGAAGCGCAAAGCAACCTCTTAAGGCAATCCACTAGTTCGGTGTTTAAGGACCCGGACACCTTCAAGCGCGCCCGGAGTAATCGGCAACAGGACCACCTGGCACGTTCCGAGCTCCCATAGCAATGCGGCCCCCACCCCGGTCCCAGCCAAATGGCAAAATCCGTGCCACGCGTACATAATTACGCATTAAAAATACCATGGGCACAGGCAGGGAGGGGGCATGACGGTGGCACGCCCCAAGTCGCGGCTTAAACCACACTAGGGGCTTCCCGCTTTGTTATTTTTCTCTTTCAAGACTTTAATCTCTGGAAACCCTGTCCAGCAGCGTGATTGCCGAACACATGATGCAGCATCCAAGGAGGCAGAAAGCTACGTCACGCCATGGAATTCCCAGGTGGATTACGATAACGAGTGACATATTTACTTTAATACTATTCCTCAGCTTGCCCTTGGAGGGGACATAGTCCTACTTTTTGCTTATCGCACTACCTATATCATTCTGCTCTAACACACATTTTTTAATAAACAATGCATTGCATTAAGGCTTTTATTGCATTCTTACTTTATATATATATGTTCATTTATGACATCCGGCACCCGTACACTCTGGTACGGCCAATACGCCAGGGGCTTAAGCATACCCCATAATATGGCGTGAGAAGTCCGAACACTTTCAACAGTGCGGCACCCCGAACTTATAGCATTATATGCATCAGCTCCGAATCATGTCTTGGGTCAATAGTTGGGTTTGCTCGGCTCCCATGTTTTGGTACCTTACGTTCCGCTATATCAGCTAAGGTAGCGCTGGGAGAACTACTGTGATTGTGCCCCGGTTCTGCTGGGCTAAGCACCTCGGTAGAAAAGCTAAAACTGACTGTCATGATAAGGCGAGAGACTGGTCGCTGTTCGAGAGGTTTTTGAGTCCTTAAAGACTTATGCCTCTTAGAGTGAGGAGTCGGCCCTGTCCGGCTTAAGGCGTGTATCGCGCCCCAGATTCGGCCTTCCGGATACTAGGGGCTTCGCCGAAATTTAAAATTATAGAATTCTATGGCTAAGTGAGAGTGATAACGCATTATAGTCTGATTGCCTTGTTCGTTGTGCTGAGCACCTCCCTCGAAGGACCCAAAAATGGGAACAAGAGTGCTCAGGTTTATCCCGAACACCCCAACACTCGTTGAATGGGGGCAGAAGCCGACGACTAGCCATATCTCAGATTTGATAAACAGCCGAACAGAAGGTAATATTTTAAATTCAAACAAGCATTGCATAGCACATATGAACAAGTTTTCATGAATACAGGATTACACGAGCAAGTTCACTCAAATATTATATCTTTCGTACACTCGTCCGGTACGAGACGGGCACCCTTTAGGACACCCTCATAGTACATCTCGGGGTGGCAATGCTCCTTCCCCTCCGGCGGCCCTTCCTTGATCAGCTTCACAGCGTCCAGCTTGGCCCATTGCACCTTCACAATGGGCGAAAGCCCGGCGTGCACCTTCGATGCAGACGGACCGCTTGACAACTTCTAGCCCTGGGCAGGCATCCACAAGCCGCCTCACCAGGCCGATGTAACTATTCGGAAGGGCGTCGCCAGGCCACAGTCGGACTATAAAGCCCTTCATGGCCTGTTCGGCCGCCTTGTGTAGCTCGACTAGCTGCTTTAGCTGGTCGCTCATAGGCACCGGGTGTTTGGTCCCAGTATATTCGGCCCAGAACAACTTCTCCATGGAGCTTCCCTCCTCGGCCTGGTAAAACGTTGCGGCATCCGACACGCTGCGGGGCAAATCTGCGAATGCTCCTGGAGAGCTCCGGATTCGGGTAAGTAACAAGTAATTTACTTTTGCATGCTTGCTTTGCATATAGAATGCCTTACCCGCCGCTATTTTCTTCATCGCGTCAATCTCCCGGAGGGCCTTTTGGGCTTAGGCCTTGGCACTCTTTGCGCTCTCGAGGGCCGCGGCAAGCTCAGACTCTCACGTCTTCAAGTCAAGCTCCAACACATCATGCTTCATCACGAGAACGTGGAGCTCTTGCTGCACCTCGCCCACTCGAGCCTCATGCCTTTCCTGCTTGGTGCGCTCCTTGGCCGCTTTGTTTTCGGCCTCGGATAGCGCTTGCTTCAGGGTCGCCACCTCGGTCGTGGCCCCTGGAAAATTTACGATGATCCTGTCATTTTGCAAACACATTCTCTTTATACATATCCATAGACTAGGTACTACTTACCTTTGTTCTCCTTGAGCTGCCTATTGGCAAGGCCGAGCTCGTCCTTGGACCCTTTAAGGTCCTGCTTCAGTGCGGCGACCTCCGCAGTTAGTGCAGCAGAGGCCAGCAGCGAAGCCTGCATACGGATATTGACATACTTATATTAGACTCCTGCGATATTATTTGATCCTCCGTTCGGCTTTTCTTTGTGAACACCGAATAGAGCATCAGGGGCTACTGTCTATGCGGTAATATTTCTCCTATATTGCAAAAACTTACCTCAAAGCCTGTTAGAAGGCTGGCACAGGCTTCAGTCAGTCCGCTCTTGGCGGACTGAACCTTCTGGACCACCGCACTCATAATAGTGCGGTGCTCTTCGTCGATGGAAGCGCTGCGAAGCGCTCCCAGCAGATTGCCCGGTGCCTCTAGATGGACAGAGGTCACCGGCACAGGCGTCTTGCCCCTTTTGGAAGGAGGCCGCCTGCCCGAGTCCGGAACCGCTGGGGGTTCCAGCGTGGTGTTCGGCTGAGGGCCGAACTCGGAGCCCTCGGGAACCTTGCTCCCTCTGCTCTCGGAGTCCGGAAGGTCGCCTTGAGGCGCCTCCGGGACTATCTCCCCTCGACCCGGTGCCTCTTGAGACACTTCCTCGGTGATGTCCATAGGGAAAGGGGAGGTGGTGGTCGGAAGTGGATCGCTATCCATATCCGACGAGCCCAGGGAGCCGGCCGACGATACGTCGATACGGGCTCGTGGCAGTCTGCATAATCATAATTCGGCGTTAGGAGAGGCAATGCGACAAAGGTATGCTATGAGTTGCTCTGGCATCCGAATACTTACGACTTCGCCAGGGGCTTGTCCCTGAGCAGCCACTCGTCTTCGCCTTCGGCGGCGGTGGTGGAGTAGTCCGGAAGGAGAGTCCTTCCCTTCTTGGACCCTTCGGCCTCCCCAGTTGGGGCGGCCTTCCTTTTCTTGTCTCCCCCAGTTGGAGGGGGAGCATCTTCATCTTCCTCCTCGTCTTCGGGGGAGGAGTGCGTCACGGAGTTATCAGACGATGAATCCGATACCACCTGGCGCCGGGAAATCTTTCGGGTTCCCTTGGCCTTCTTGGTCTTCTCCGGCACCTTGTAAGGAGCCGGAGTCAGCATCTTCGTTAGGAGAGCATCTGCTGGGTCTTTGGGCAAAGGAGCCGGACAGTCGATCTGTCCGGCCGTCTCCTGCCAGTCCTGTCAAAGGTACGGGAGCTTAGATCCCACATAGAGTCAAACTATGAAAAACGAGTATCCTGTAAGAGGTAAAACAGCTTACCGCGCTGGCTTGGCGCTTTGCGCCAAATCCGCGATCCTCGGTAGTGGGAGGGGGAACCTCGGCACCCTTGAATAGCACCTTCTAGGCATCCTTGTGTGTTGTGTCGAAGAGCCTGTTCAGAGTTTGGTGTTGGGCCGGGTCGAACTCCCACAAGTTGAAAGCCCGTTGTTGACACGGGAGGATCCGATGGATGAGCATGACCTGGACTACGTTGATACAAGTTTGGGGTCCGGTCAGCTCTCCCGAACTACCCCAGGACAGGCCCTTCTCTTGCCAGGAGGTGAGCCGCGTGGGGATGCTAGATCGGAACTCGGGGGCCGCTGCCCATTTAGGGTCATGCGGCTCAGTGATGTAGAACCACCCCGATTGCCACCCCTTTATGGTCTCCACGAAGGAGCCCTCGAGCCATGTGACGTTGGGCATCTTGCCCACCATGGCACCTCCGCACTCCGCATGGCGGCCACTCACTACCTTTGGCTTGACATTGAAGGTCTTCAGCCATAAGCCGAAGTGGGGCTTGATGCGGAGGAAGGCCTCGCATACGACGATAAACGTCGAGATGTTGAGGATGAAGTTCGGGGCCAGATCGTGGAAATTCAGGCCGTAGTAGAACTTGAGCCCCCGGACGAATGGGTGGAGAGGGAATCCCAGTCCGCAGAGGAATGGGTAAGGAACACTACCCTCTCATGGGGCCTGGGCGTGGGGATGAGCTGCCCCTCATCTAGGAGCCGGTGCGCGATGTCGTCGGGCAGGTATCCAGCTCTCCTCAGCTTCTTGATGTGTCCCTCCATGACGAAGGAGACCATCCACCTGCCTCCCGCTCCGGGCATGGTTGGAGAAGGTTGAGGTGGGAAATGCGGACTTGGGCGCTGGAGCTCGAGTCTGCGAAAATGGATGAGTAAAGGAGGAAGAAGGCATGGGTGAAAAGGTGAATCCTTATTCCTTTATATGGGCGGCCAAAACTATGTGCCCCCACTAGCCTAGTAAAACTCGCTTATCCCCCAAGCGCCATAATCGATGGCGCGGTTGGGTTACCCACGCCCGTATTGATGAGAAGCACGTAATAAGGGGGACACGATCTCTGCTTTGACAAGACGTGTCAAAAAACTGCCTCGCGTTATGTGTGGGGCTAGTTAAAGGAAACGGTTCGAGTAATCACCGCGCCATGGCATAACGTCATGTTGCCAAAACAAGTTAGCAGATTAGATTTGTGGAAATATTATTCTCTCTATGGTGGAATGTGGAACTTATTTTGCAGGGTCGGACACTATCCTTGTATTCAAATTTTTCTGTGGTGTATTCGGAAGAGGAACCCGCCTTGCAATGCCGAAGACAATACTGCGCGCCGGACTCATCGTCATTGAAGCCTGGTTCAGGGGCTACTGAGGGAGTCCTGGATTAGGGGGTCTCCGGACAGCTGAACTATATCCTTTGGCCGGACTGTTAGACTATGAAGATACAAGATTGAAGACTTCGTCTCGTGTCCGGATGGGACTCTACTTGGCGTGGAAGGAAAGCTAGGCAATACGGACATGTATATCTCCTCCTTTGTAACCGACCTTGTGTAACCCTAGCCCCCTCCGGTGTCTATATAAACCGGAGGGTTTAGTCCGTAGGAAAATATACAATCATACCATATGCTAGCTTTTTTTTAGGGTTTAGCCTCTCTGATCTCGTGGTAGATCAACACTTGTAATACTCATATCATCAAGAATAAATCAAGCAGGACATAGGGTTTTACCTCCATCAAGAGGGCCTGAACCTGGGTAAAACATCGCGTCCCCTTCCTCCTGTTACCATCCGCCTTAGACGCACAGTTCGGGACCCCCTACCCGAGATCTGCCGGTTTTGACACCGATAGGGAGGCAACGGAATGTGTCATGTTCATGGGGAGGCAACGGAATGCGTGGGAGCCAACTGGCTGGGTCGGAACGGAATGCATGGTCGTGTTCATCGGGAGGGCTTGGACGGAACAGGTGATGGAAATGAGGCCTGGCGTACCGCACAACGGAGGAAACGGACCTCCTATGTTTGGAACGGGATCATGTTGATTGGGAGGGGTCTGGCGTACCGCAAAACGGAGGAAACGGACCTCCTATGGTCGAAACGGGGGTCCTGTTGATCGGAAGGGGTGTGGCGTACCGCAAAACAGACGAAAAGGACTTGTGTTGGAGTGCTATGGTCGAAATGGGGGTCCTGTTCATCGGGAGGGGTGTGGCGTACCGCAAAACGGGACTCCATGGGATGCTGTTCATCTCCACCGTCGACCCCCTCCAGCCTCCACGAGCTATTGTTCATCCACCGTCGACCTCCTCCACCCTCCACCTGCGACTGTTCATCCACGGGCTCCTGTTCATCCAGCCTCCACCGTGCGCTACTCCACCGGCTACTGTTCAACCAGCCCTCTCCACGGGCTCCTGTTCAACCACCCCTCCATGGGCTACTGTTCATCCTGCCCTCCACCGTCTACTGTTCATCCTGCCCTCCATGGGGTGGTCCTGTTCATCCAGCCCTCCATGGGGTCCTGTTCATCCAGCCCCAACCGGCTCAATCGATCGGGGTC
>NC_057803.1:146769459-146775725 GCF_018294505.1 Triticum aestivum | reverse complement strand
GGGGCGAGTGGGGGTCTCGTCCCCGATCCAGACTGAGCGGAGAGGAGGGGATCGGGGCGAGGGGATCGGGGGGGAGGGGAAGTGGGGACGAGTGGGGAGGGAACCGCTAGGGTTTCGGTCGCCCCAGGGGGCTATAGGCACCGGCTGGGCCGGCCTGGTTGGCCCAGAGGCCAGCTGGGCTGTGGCCCAGTGGGGGGGGGTTGCTTTCTCCTCTTTTTTTTAGCTTTGTTTTCTATTTTCTTTTCTTTATCTATTTTCTTTTAATTTCTGTTTTATAAAATATAAATACAACTCCTAATTTAATGTTATAATTTATTCTACTGCCTCAAAAGTTTGACACCTAATTAAAATAGTTTGTATTATTATTATTTTTAAAAGGCATTTAATTAATTGTTATAGCTGCTATTTTAATTAGTTTAGAGCCTTTAAACATTTTATAAAATTTGTGGTTTCTCCACCATTATTACTAAGGATTTATTGGTCACATTTAGCACATTTTAGTTTTTATGTTTGAAAACTTTTATCGTTTGACTTTAATTCAAATTTGAATTCGAATAGGATTCGAACTAACACGAGGTTAGCAACAGTAACCGAGGTTACGTGGCATCGTTAACGCGGGATTACTGTAGTCTAATTATCCGGGCGTCACAATTCTCCTCCACTACAAGAAATCTCGTCCCGAGATTTAAGAGGGGAGTAAGGGGGAAAGTTCTGGTTACGGTATTCTAACGGATCTTCTCGGTCTTGGTTGCTCTTCTCGAAGTGGTTGATCCATTACATTGATGTCTTCATTTCTTTATTCCAAAGCATCATGATGAAGTTGTCGTCCTTTCTTCGGGGAACTCCATCGTACTTACGAACAGGTAAGGGGCAGCTCTACAATGATAGGATGTTATAAGGGAAATTCATCTGGGGTATCCCAGGAATAAACATATGAGTAGCTCTCGAGTTGAACAAATGACACACATCGAAAGCAAAGTAAGACGGTGTAATAAGAGGTTTCAAGCGGATAGGCAATCGTTCATTGCCTGAAGCAGAGTGCGAAAGGGGTTCAGAGCAACGGGAATAAGTATTGTGTCCGATACCAGAATTGATCACTGGGAAGGTGGCTCGCAAATTACATACGAAGTCAAGCTATAGGAATAACTTTGGCAACAGGGTGTATAGGAGAGTCAGGTTTCGATCCTGTGAAACTGTGGGTTATGGGCCCACCATGTGGTTCTTTTTTTTTAAATAGGAGCAGTGACATCTTGCACGGTCATGATAGCAAGGCATGTCAGGGAGTACCATGTCAGCTATGTCAGCAACAACGTTGGTACCAAGGGCGAGGGACGAAGAGAACCATTTTCCTGCTCGTTGAAACGAGGCGGACCAATAGGCAAGGTTCCCGTCCATCGGTGCTTACCGGAATGTCATCAACAATAGTAACAAGGTCTTACTGACAGAGTTGTACATCGAGGTGTTTGCACAAGCAGTGGATTACTACTGCTTATATCATATAGATCATAGAAAAGGTTTAAACAAACCAATGAAAGGAAAATATGATCATCAGATTAAACAGAACAATGGAAAGGAAAATATGTTTAAACACATATTTCGAGGGTATATCCTTCCCAAGGACAAGCAGAGCAAGATATCCATGACAGGATATAAAGTAGAAAACCATTTAGGTAAGGGGGGAGGGATCTCATGATATTACTCATACAACGGTGTTAGGATAATTGATAATTAAAATATAGCATCGTGCTTCAAACGTGCCTGTTGAAAATCGGAGTACCATTGACATGCTTCGAGATAGCAGCGACATGGTCTTCAGGTGAAGATCAGACTTTGGAAACACGAAGGATCCATCAAGAATAACTTGTAGAATAAGTCTTACAATTTCCTCATGGATGAATGGATAACCTTGCTGAAAAGGAATCTATAATGATAGGTCCTCCAGCCGGGGGGGGGGGTGCTAGGCATGACATCAGGTTACCGGGTCACCAAAGGATCAACATCATAACTCTTGGAAAGTTGTCCCAACCATCATATCTGACCGAGATTCATATCCAATTGGTGTCATGATACCTCAAACTCAGGATGCCTGAGAAGAAAAGGTGCAACACAATTGACGAGTTGACATTGTAAGATTTTCAGGAAATGAACTATGGAAGCGAGTTCCGAAACAAGAGTTCATCATTAAATCAAGGAGAGGTGAGGAGGTGACTGATTGACTCAGCGACAACCCATTGACATTTCCAAAAAGGATGGATTTCCACAACTATGTGAACAAGGATATAACATTAGCCAGATCAAATGATATAAGGAAGTATGCTCGAGGAAAACATACACCATTAAACATTGGTTGAAAGGTGCGCCCGAAATATGGGTTGGGTTGCACGACCAATGTCAGAATGGTGATGCAATAATCAATAGCCTAAGAATGAACTTTCGACCATTAACTTCAAAGAGATAGGGTTGCTAGAAGGAAAGAATCCAAACAACACCGTTCACTTGTTGGAATTAACACAGGGACCAAGAAAGAATGGTGATGGTGAGAAGTATTTCTATGTCAAGAGTTCTCAAGAGGTGGAACAAATCTCAGAACATCCTTGACATAAAGGACGATAATACTCCAAGGTAAAAAAGAACAATTGCTGGATAGCAAGGAAACCAAGGTACAACACAAATTGTGAACAAGTTTGTGTTGGGGGGGGGGAAGGCAAGAATGTTGCCGCTGATAACTCAAATCATCGAGGGACAAGGATGGTATTTCTCATCATGAATTCAATTGATATCCTGGAAGAACTCATAAGGTTGATGAGGATCACGACACATTTGTCGACAGATTTCATGAAGATGTAATCGATCGGCGACGTCAACAAGTCAAAGGAATTGGCGAAGCGAAAGGTTATTGGAACCAAGGGTACGACACAAACTCGAAATCAAGTTTGTTGGTCAAGGAGAAATGGTATGAGGAGGAAGATCAACGTAAGCTTAGCTCATCGTCAAATACTTGTGCTACGGGAAGGAGGACCCGGTAGCACAGTTAAAATTTAGCATGATAATGGTATAGCCGATCAGGCTAGGAATGATGTGATCGGGTACAAACTCGTACTGATAGAAGCTTACCGAAGAGTTGTTGAACCGTAGTGCAGACTTGGTTCAGTTATTGGTGTCTTTGAGTGTTTAATAACTCAGAGCCCGTGAAAAATTGGATTCAGTGGGGATGTAGCACTTGATGAAGAACTTGTTAGAAGTTATGCAGTTCCATGATAATCTCGAGATACCAGGGGGGTAATACTCGACGGCAGATCAAGTAGAGGTTGGACCGGGGTATTGCTCTACAGAAGACAAGTGCTAAAACTTGCACGAGAAATGGTATTCAAAAGAGAACATGGTCGGAACCACGATTGCAAAAGGCCAGATCCCTGATATAAGCTGAACTTATACCAAAGGAATAACTAATTTAAGAGAAGCTTTAACGACAAGATCTACATCGTGTCCATGGGCATGAACACAAGTTCAAGGTCGACTCCCACTTCTCCAATGCATAACCTTTCATTTACTCCTCACGTTTGTTGGAGTTGCAGTGTTGAAATTTTATCTGGCGAAGCACCAGAAGAGTATGATTCATGAAAACTTTCGGGTTCACACGGTTTAGAGAAGGCATATGTTCAACCCATAGGGCTTCTTAGAGACATATACCACAAGTTTCAAGAGTAAATAACACAAGCCCGAAAGCAGAGTAAGGTTGGCCAAGCGGAGGATACAACTTAACAAAGACATTATGTAACAGGGGAAGAACTCACAAAGTGATCAAGTGTGAAGGACATTGTCGGATAACAATCCAACAAAGGACTTGATGGTCCACAAAGGATCTGATATGAGTATCGATACTCAACCAGAAGAGGAAGGAATGCAAATGCAACAGGTTATGGAAGCATCTGAATAATTCACCGCTTAAATGCAAAGGAATTATGATTTCCAAAACAAAGGACCAGAAGCAGACGTTCTGATCAAGGATGGATCAATTGAATATACCAGAGGCACAATCGATGACAGATAGTTTGGTCGAGAACCAACTCATGTTCAAAATGACGTCTGAGCCGGAAGGATGAATTCTAGGATCTATTTGAGTATTGCGAGAATTCGCAACATATTGAATCAACAGACTCAAAATGATAATGACAAGGTATGCCATTAAGATTACGAGAGTTATGGGATTAATCATATTGCAAGCAAGCAAGAATTTCAAGAGCAATAGGCTGCTCAGGATTTTCGGAAGATCAAGTAGTATTTGAAAGTATTTTGTGAATCACATGAACAACTGGGTTGAGCGGATACTCGACAAGTGCGAGGATTTATTTGAAGGGGTATTCATGTGGCAAAGAACTGCTAGGCAGTAGGCACAAAGTATTCTCGGAACAATAGAGAAAACTTCGGAGTATCTTGCAATAATAAGATCAATGGGGGATGATCGTATGAATGGCAAGTGTAAGTAGTTATCCACGGATTTATCGATGGTCAGGAATAGCAAAAGTGATGGGCACAAAGTCTCGAGAGAATATCCGAGAGTATCTTCGGAATCTTCTGATTAGCAGACGATCATCTGAAGTGAGGGGCTCTCCGGGAGAAAGTACTTGCGAGAACCTAAAGTTAGTTTTGTTTTTAGCAAAATCGTTTAACCCGAATAGAAGAGAGTTCAGAATCCCAGAGTAAAGATCGAGGAGTAAAAGATCCTAATACCACCCAATGGCAACGTGGGCCCATGGGCCGCACCGCCATGTTAGTAAAAGTTTTGTAAAGTCTAGACTCGACTTCGGCCAAGGAGTTGGAAGGGGGATTCCTACAGGCAGTCGGCTCTGATACCAACTTGTGACGCCCCCGATTCAATCGTACACTAATCATGCACGCAAATGTGTACGATCAAGATCAGGGACTCACAGGAAGATATCACAACACAACTCTACAAATAAAATAAGTCATACAAGCATCATAATACAAGCCAGGGGCCTCGAGGGCTCGAATACAAGTGCTCGATCATAGACGAGTCAGCGGAAGCAACAATATCTGAGTACAGACATAAGTTAAACAAGTTTGCCTTAAGAAGGCTAGCACAAACTGGGATACAGATCGAAAGAGGCGCAGGCCTCCTGCCTGGGATCCTCCTAACTACTCCTGGTCGTCGTCAGCGGGCTGCACGTAGTAGTAGGCACCTCCGGTGTAGTAGGGGTCGTCGTTGACGGTGGCGTCTGGCTCCTGGACTCCAGCATCTGGTTGCGACAACCAGAAAGAAAGGAAAGGGGAAAAGGGGGGGAGAAAGCAACCGTGAGTACTCATCCAAAGTACTCGCAAGCAAGGAACTACACTACATATGCATGGGTATATGGTAAGGGGCCATATCAGTGGACTGAACTGCAGAATGCCAGAATAAGAGGGGGATAGCTAGTCTTATCGAAGACTACGCTTCTCGCCGCCACCGTCTTGCATCAAGTAGAAGAGAGTAGATTGAAGTCCTCCAAGTAGCATCTCCAAGTAGCATCTCATAGCATAATCCTACCCGGCGATCCCCTCCTCATATCCCTGAGGGAGAGCGACCACCGGTTGTATCTGGCACTTGGAAGGGTGTGTTTTATTAAGTATCCGGTTCTAGTTGTCATAAGGTCAAGGTACAACTCCAAGTCGTCCTGTTACCGAAGATCACGGCTATTCGAATAGATTAACTTCCCTGCAGGGGTGCACCACATAACCCAACACGCTTGATCCCATTTGGCCGGACACACTTTCCTGGGTCATGCCCGGTCTCGGAAGATCAACACGTCGCAGCCCCACCTAGGCACAACAGAGAGGCCAGCACGCCGGTCTAAACCTAAGCGCGCAGGGGTCTGGGCCCATCGCCCTGAGCACACCTGCACGTTGCGTGGGCGGCCGGAAGCAGAACTAGCCCCCTTAATACAAGAGCAGGCTTACGTTCCAATCCGGCGCGCGCCGCTCCGTCGCTGACGTCTGAAGTGCTTCGGCTGATACCACGACGTCGGGATACCCATAACTACTCCCACGTAGATGGTTAGTGCGTATAGGCTCGTAGCCAGACTCAGATCAAATACCAAGATCTCGTTAAGCGTGTTAAGTATCCGCGAACGCCGAACAGGACCAGGCCCACCTGTCTCCTAGGTGGTCTCAACCTGCCCTGTCGCTCCGCCACAAAGTAACAGTCGGGGGCCGTCGGGAACCCAGGCCCACCTCTACCGGGATGGAGCCACCTGCCCCTTCAGCCCCCA
>NC_057803.1:146731547-146767156 GCF_018294505.1 Triticum aestivum | reverse complement strand
GCGGAGAGGAGGGGATCGGGGCGAGGGGATCGGGGGGGAGGGGAAGTGGGGACGAGTGGGGAGGGAACCGCTAGGGTTTCGGTCGCCCCAGGGGGCTATAGGCACCGGCTGGGCCGGCCTGGTTGGCCCAGAGGCCAGCTGGGTTGTGGCCCAGTGGGGGGGTTGCTTTCTCCTCTTTTTTTTAGCTTTGTTTTCTATTTTCTTTTCTTTATCTATTTTCTTTTAATTTCTGTTTTATAAAATATAAATACAACTCCTAATTTAATGTTATAATTTATTGTACTGCCCCAAAAGTTTGACACCTAATTAAAATAGTTTGTATTATTATTATTTTTAAAAGGCATTTAATTAATTGTTATAGCTGCTATTTTAATTAGTTTAGAGCCTTTAAACATTTTATAAAATTTGTGGTTTCTCCACCATTATTACTAAGGATTTATTGGTCACATTTAGCACATTTTAGTTTTTATGTTCGAAAACTTTTATCGTTTGACTTTAATTCAAATTTGAATTCGAATAGGATTCGAACTAACACGAGGTTAGCAACAGTAACCGAGGTGACGTGGCATCGTTAACGCGGGATTACTGTAGTCTAATTATCCGGGCGTCACACTTTGCTCGGCAGTGTTTGCCGACCGCGGGAGGAGGTGGCCGCGGCAGTGCTGCCTGGGGTGCTCGCGCGAGCCGCCTCTTGCAGACGACACATGGGCTTGATCCGGGTTTTTTGGGGAGCAACACTCGGACTTTCTACCCATCCAATTTCATTCCTTTGCAGATTAGAAGTGTATGTTGCCAATGTATAGGGGCGTTTCAAACAAACGAATTATGTGGTTCCATAGGGCACTACTGATATCTAGAAGCTTTTTGGGACGCAGGGGTGACTTATTCCTGTCCGCTAATTAGACCCACCTCACACACACCAAGATTTTGCACGACGTGTCCCACTCACATCTTCTTGTCACATTGATTGGATTTGGCTTGACCTCACGTGTTTCTCGCCAAACCACTATTATTATTATTAACAAACCCTAGCTACACGCTACTGTTTAGCTGCATGTATAAAGCGCGGCCTTTTATGGTTGGAAAACAAGCGCAAAATCAGTAGGAGCAACACAGGCATCACACGAACTGTACGCAGCGCCAGCAGAAATTGAGGTCATGCCACGCAGCAAGCAAAGAAAATAAATGTTTCATGAAATAAGTACTTATATTTTAAAGAAAATAAGAACAATATACGTATATGTCTAACTAAAACACGAGCATTGCTATACACTGCTGTATGTACCAGAGCAGAGAGGATGATCCCGCAGGCTAGTTAAACGAGACGAGAGTCATGCATTTTGTAGCATGCGGTAGGCATGTATGTGATGTCCGTTGCGTTGTGCACCAGGTCTTTGTGGTTCTCACGCGTGCGACCTCTATATATATCGCCTCGCCCCTCTCTGCTCGCACATGACTTCTCCCTCCTTGCCTCCTCCTCCTCCTCCTCTTCTTCTTCCCACCCACACAGACACAGGCAACACAAGGTTTTTCCTCCCCTCTCAACTACCCAACACGCTTCTCGCCGATTTCATTTCACGACATTTTCCTCCCGATCTTCATGCCAAAGCTTCTCGCCATCGCCATCTTGCCGTTTATTTTGGTCGTAGCCAAGCACTGAATCTTCAACGCGCTTGCCGTTTATTTTGCAGAGCGGCGAGGGAGGAGAAGGAAGAGGAGCGGGAGATGGCGGGCTGCGGTGAAGCCAAGACATCATCGGTTTCCATGGATGAAGAGGTAAGCTCCCCATAGCCTCTGTATTGTCTGCCGGCGGAACAGTGATGCATGATCGATGATTACAATTTTCAAGTTCTTCTTTCGGTAGTCTCCGACATCCCTGCGACTTGCTTGCAATGGTTTCCTTGGCTGAGCCTTCTGAATTATGGGAGACCTGTACTAGTTGGTAACTTGGTAGAGAGATGGGTGGACTGAGTAATACGTTTAGATATTGGCTGTACATGAACGCCATTGATGCATAACAGAGAAAGCTTGGGAGTTTCAACTAACGCAAATTAGGAAGCTGTTCTCAGTCAGTATTATCCCCCTGTGCCCTGTCCCTGTCCGGCCTACCTCTCTGACATAGATATGCAGAGTAAGCCCGTCAACTATCTCTGTTCTCCCATGAGCGTGTCACCTGTTTGGCTATGTAATTTCTCCTTTTTTCTGGCAGCCACTAAACAAAATGGTTAGCTTGTCAGTTTCCTCATACTAAAAAGTTATTTGGGTGCATCTTAAGTTGGAACTTGAGTGTACTAGAAGCGCTTTTAATCCACAAAACTGCGGTTTTAACCATTGAGAGCAAGTTCCTAGAGCGCATCCCATTGCCTAACGCGCTCGCGCTCCTTAATGAAGAAGACGCTCTTATCCTCTGCACCCACTTAGCAAACCTGCAATGTCCTAATCTGAGTATTAAAGATGGATTCTGCACCATCGGTTACCGCAAGTGCATCTATAGGTTACGTGCAACCATTCCAGATTGCTCCTACTGACACCACGCGCACCAACATTTGCTAACGACGTACCGTACCAGCAAGGGACTATGAAGGGCTACGCAGTCTCATGTCTGCGTGCGACTCAAGAATCTATTGACCGATCAAAAGGCTGTGAAGGAAACAAAGGTGATGTGCGTGCGCGTCCATGATGGCTGACGGGCCACCGCTTGTCTGCGCACGCTGCTGCTGTCACACTTTCACTGACCGCCACACTGGCACTGCCCAAGCAAGAATCTCCCACCTGGCCTGCCTGCGTCACCTCTGCAGCCAGCTCCATGAGCTAGCTACGTAGTAGAGTACGAACGAACAAACACCTGTGCTGTGGTACCTTCCCGTGTCAGCAGCAGTTCACCACGGCGCCAACAAGTCGACACGGCGGCGGCAACGACCCCTCCGGTCAGGATCGATCGGAGTCGGACCCTTTGCGTCGCTATCGTGGGCTCTGTTGGGGGATCGCCATCGCTAGATCGCTCACATGTTTTTAGCGCCTTCTCGTGGATCGGAGGCGACCACGTCGATTGCCATGATTTTGCTGCCGGCTTGGCGCCCTCCTGTCCGGTGGCCGCGAAAAGTGGGTTCGTCGTGAACGCTGCCGCTTTTGGCCAAATCTTTCGGCCGTCCGTCGGTTTCGGCCGACTGATGCCGGCCGGGGACATGGCTGGGTGCGTGTATGATGCACGCCGTCGCGTCGGTCGGGATAATTGTCTGTCCGTGTCATGTACCCTGAGCAGACGGATAAGCCTGCGTGCATGCATGCGTCTTTCTTGCGTCCGTCCAGGGAAGCTAGCCGAGTGTGTCGCGGAGCTTTGGAACCTGATCCCGTAGCTTTTTCCCTCGCGTTTGGCGGAGGCCCTGTCTCTGCTCGGTCTCGGATATTTATTTTCTTCTGATACTGATACAGTGTCTTGTTCTTCTTCAGGCATGCGGCTTGGAGAAGAAGAAGTTTGGCGGGATGGCGCCCAAGAAGCCTCTCATATCAAAGGTAACAGCGCTAGCTAGTAAATATAGGCACTGTCAAGCATGGAATATCTATGGGTCTCTAGAAGAAGACGTTTCCTTGATTTGGTCTGGTTGCATGCTAATGCTAACAATGCAGGACCATGAGCGTGCCTACTTCGACTCCGCAGATTGGGTCCTTGGCAAGGTCAGACAACACAACACAACACAACAACTTCTCTCACTTACTTATTCAGCCATGAAAAATCTTCATTCAGAATTGCATCTGACCATGCATGCTTACTCGATCTCCTGCCATTTTCTCCAGCAAGCTGCAAACAGCAGCTCAACGGCTGCAGTCGAATCGCTCAAGCCCAAGCTCAAGGTCAGTACAACAGCGGGAAGCTTCAGCCCAGCTGAACGATACTGTCAGTCAGGTCTATTTAGAAACAATAACTGATGCTATTTTTTTTTCTGCTTTCTTCAGAGAACTCCTCATCCCCAGCTTCCCCCTCGCAAGCCCACCTGTGCGTCTGGCTGAGACATGAGGTAAGAGGAAGAAGCCTCAAAGTCGCAGGATTTTTCGCATTGCAGATTCACCTACGTGACAGTTGTTGCTTCTTGTGGTGCGTTGCAGGGGTCACAATGCAGCAGCAACCAGCAGGTGAAGAGCTCGTAGGGAGGAGAGGAGTGAGCTCGGATTAATGTTGTTTAGCTGCTCCTGAATTCGTACTGTAGGAAACAACTTTGCATGCGAATTGGCTTGGCACTTGCTGCCTCTATGTCTGTCACAAGTCATTAACCGTCGCTATCATGGTTATTGAGTCGGATGGCATTTGCTGTTTCAGCAACCCTGCTACTATATTCGCCCTAAAATAACAAGCTCCATACAAATAAAAACCTAAGAACTGGTCAAATTTTACTCTTTTCAGGATTAAACTGAGAAACTAGTATGCGTTATACTAGTAGTTATGTCTATCATTGACTTGCTATATGTCGTGCTTTAGTTATTTTGTATCACATGTTGCTGACTTAATTGTTTTGCCTAATGTGTCGCTAACTTGTAAGATATCCGTATACACTCCGAACTGAGTAAAGATACCATCCGTATTTGTATTCGAGTAAGATCCGCTTTGGGTTTCGTATCCTATTACATCCCTAATCGCATTTGCAGTTAAAAATTAAAAAATAGAACACGTGCATATGCTAGGCATTATCCGATCTTCGGTGACTAATTCTACTTACGTTTTTATCGGAAAAATCTACCTCATGATGCGATTAGTATGTCCAAATACATAGATTTTCAAATTTTAAAACCTATACTATCAAATTAAAAAATTGCAAAAGCAACAAAAAGGTACTTCCTCCGTCCCACAACACAAGACGTTTTTACAACCTATGTTAGCTTGCAAAAGTGCCCTGTTGGAAATATAAGCAGTTTACCGAATAATTTTATTAACAGAAATATTAGATAAAGCACGACTAGTATAGAAATGATAAAACAAGTCATGCGATTTGACAAATAGAAGGTAAACAACATCTTTATATATGCATTGTAACTAAACACATCTAGAGCAGACAGTATAGCAAGTTACATATATGAAATAGAGTCTAACATATCTAGGGCAAACACTAGAACAAGGAACTGTAGCAGGGCCTCTAATAGAAAGAGGAAGAACACGTACGGGACAGCAGCAGCAGAAGCGTTGGACTTGGGGTCGGTGTCCTCGCAAGCCATGTCGTCGAGGAGGTTGTCGACGTCGGGGAAGTAGTCGTCGGAGTCCGGGGCGTCCGTGACGAAGAAGTCAGTAGTCGCGTTGAGCGCTCCCAAAAAACCTTATCACCATTCTCCCGTACATGACTCAAAGAGGTGGAGTTTCAGAGGCCTACTGTCCCGACCTGCGGTGCACGCTGCAAGCCGGCATGGGGAATATCGTAGCAGCAGCGCAGTGCTCAGGAACTTTGTGGTGAGAGAAAGAGGATCTTCTGGTGCGTCTTTCTGAGAGGAGCGACCTCCCTTTTAAAGGCGCAAGAGAAGGAGGCGAGAGGCTGCGCCGGGAGCTGAAGGGAATGAGGGAGACGAAACGAACAGACAGCAGGCGAAGAGGTGCGTCGTTCGTATTCAGGGCCTGTTCTGAAGTCCTCCCAACTCTCCCAACTCCAAAAATTTTGCTTCTCAACCCAGCTTCTCACTCCGTGTAGCAATTCACATCCGTTCGGCAGCAAAAACAGCTTCTCTGTCGTCACTTTGGGCTGGTAGCGGTTGCTCACATGTCTAACGCCATATTGGGTTGGGTGGAAATCGTCCCATGGGCCAAGCATGCAGCCCAAAAGAGATGGAGAGAGGTGTTTCTGTACGAGAAAGGAGCCACGAGCTAGTTTTGACGAGGAAAGAAGAGAGGAGAGAGACTAAACGAAACGGTATGTTCACTTGGCGGTGGCAAACCACATAATTTCAGCCAACTCCACGTTTTGAAGGATTCCTTAAGCTGCGATTTCCTAACTTCTTCAACTCCACGCTGATACGTCTTCAATGTATGTATAATTTTTTATTGTTCCATACTATTATATTATCAACCTTGAATGTTTTATATGCATTTATATGCTATTTTATATGATTTTTGGGACTAACCTATTAACCCAGAGCCCAGTGCCAGTTTCCGTTTTTTTCCTTATTTTAGAGTATCGCAGAAAAGGAAAATCAAACGGAGTTCAATTGACCTGAAACTTCACGGAACTTATTTTTGGAAGGAAAGCAACCCGGGAGACTTGGAGTCCACGTAAGGGAAGCTTCGAGGAGGCCACGAGGTAGGGGGGCGCGCCCACCCCCCCTGGGCGCGCCCTCCATCCTCGTGGGCCCCTCGTGGCTCCCCTGACGCACTTCTTCCTCCTATATATCTCCATATACCCTAAAACGATCAGGGAGCACAATAGATCAGGAGTTCCGCCGCCAGAAGTCTCCGTAGCCACCGAAAGCCAATCTAGACCCGTTCCAGCAGGGTCCATGACGAGGAGGGAGTAGTTCTCCCTCGGGGATGAGGGTATGTACCGGTAGCTATGTGTTTGATCTCTCTCTCTCTCATGTTCTTGAGGTGGTACGATCTTGATGTATCGCGAGCTTTGCTATTATAGTTGGATCTTATGATGTTTTCTCCCCTTTCTACTCTCTTGTAATGGATTGAGTTTTCCCTTTGAAGTTATCTTATCGGATTAAGTCTTTAAAGATTTGAGAACACTTGATGTATGTCTTGTCGTGCGTATCTGTGGTGACAATGGGATACCACGTGACTCACTTGATGTATGTTTTGGTGATCAACTTGCGGGTTCCGCCCATGAACTTATGCATAGGGGTTGGCACATGTTTTTGTCATGATTCTCCGGCAGAAACTTTGGGGCACTCTTTGAGGTTCTATGTGTTGGTTGAATAGATGAATCTGAGATTGTGTGATGCATATCGTATAATCATACCCACGGATACTTGAGGTGACATTGGAGTATCTAGGTGACATTAGGGTTTTGGTTGATTTGTGTCTTAAGGTGTTATTCTAGTACGAACTCTAGGGCTGTTTGTGACACCTATAGGAATAGCCCAACGGATTGATTGGAAAGAATAACTTTGAGGTGGTTTCGTACCCTACCATAATCTCTTCGTTTGTTCTCCGTTATTAGTGACTTTGGAGTGACTCTTTGTTGCATGTTGAGGGATAGTTATGTGATCCAATTATGTTATTATTGTTGAGAGGACTTGCACTAGTGAAAGTATGAACCCTGGGCCTTGTTTCAACGTATTGCAATACCATTTATGCTCACTTTTATCACTTGCTACCTTGTTTTTTATATTTTCAGATTACAAATACGTTTATCTACCATCCATATACCACTTGTATCATCATCTCTTCGCCGAACTATTGCACCTATACAATTTACCATTATATTGGGTGTGTTGGGGACACAAGAGACTCTTTGTTATTTGGTTGCAGGGTAGCTTGAGAGAGACCATCTTCATCCTATGCCTCCTACGGATTGATAAACCTTAGGTCATCCACTTGAGGGAAATTTGCTACTGTCCAACAAACCTATGCACTTGGAGGCCCAACAACGTCTACAAGAAGAAGATTGTGTAGTAGACATCAATCTCTTTTCTGGCGCCGTTGCCGGGGAGGATAGCGCTTGATGGTATATCTTTAGATCTTGCAATCAAATCTTTTTGTTTCTTGTTTTAGCACTAGTTTAGTTTATAAAAGAAAACTATAAAAAATGGAACTGAGTTTACCTCATACGCTTCATCTTTTTTATATCTTTCGTGAGTATGATGGGAAGGAAAATTGTGCCAAAGTGTTAGAAGAAGAATGCATTAAAAATTTTGGCACTAAATCTTTGAATGATGAGCATGATTGCAATGTTGTTAGTATGAATTCCTTGAATATCCATGATGCTAATGATATGCAAAGCCACAAGCTTGGGGAAGCTATGTTTGATGAAGATGATATTTTTTGTCCCCCAAGTTTTGATGAGAAAATTTATTATGATGAAAGCATGCCTCCTATTTATGATGATTATATTGATGAAAGTGGATTTGGAGAGGTCATGACTTTATTTTGTGATGAATCCACTATTTCAGAAGAGGTTCCAATTGATTATGAGAACAAAGTTGCTATCTATGATGATTATTGTTATGACTTGTATGCTATAAAGAATAATGATATCCATGAAACTTGTCATCATGATTTTAGTTTTCAATTGGATTATGCCTCACATGATAGTTATTTTGTTGAGTTTGCTCCCACTACTATTCATGAGAAGAAGTTTGCTTATGTGGAGAGTAATAAAAATTATATGCTTGTAGATCATGAAAAGAATGCTTTAGGTGCTGGTTATATTATTTAATTCATTAATCATGCTACTGAAAATTGTTATGAGGGACGAATATATGCTTGTAGGAATTGCAATAATATCAAGTTTCCTCTCTATGTGCTTAAAAGTTTTGAAGTTATGCTTGTTTTGCCTTCCTATGATAGTTGATTATTGTTCCCATAAGTTGTTTGCACACAAAATCCCTATGAATAGGAAGAGGGTTAGACTTAAATGTGCTAGTCATATTCTTCATGATGCTCTCTTTATATTTCAATTCTAATCTTTTATGTGAGCACCATTGAAATCATCATGCCTAGCTAGGGGCGTTAAACGATAGCGCTTGTTGGGAGGCAACCCAACTTTATTTTTGTTCCTTCCTTTTTGTCCCTGTTTAGTAATAAATATTTTATCTAGCCTCTATTATAGTTGAGTTTTTATGTTTTAGTTAGTGTTTGTGCAAAGTAGAACCGTTGGGAAGACTTGGGGAGCGTCTTGTTGATTTTGCTGTAAAAAACAGAAACTTTAGCGCTCACGAGAATTGCTGCCATTTTTTATTAGAGAGTGCTATTTAGTTAATTATTTTTTAAGATGATTAATAGATAAATTCCTCAGGTCCAACAATTTATTTTAGAATTTTATGAGTTCCAGAAGTATACGTTTGATCCAGATTACTACAGATTGTTCTGTTTTTGACAGATTCTGTTTTCTATATGTTGTTTGCTTATTTTGATGAATCTATGAGTAGTATCGGAGGGTGTGAACAATTGAGAAGTTGGAATACAGTAGATATTACACTAATATGAATTTAGAATGAGTTCACAACAGTACCTAAGTGGTGATTTATTTTCTTATACTAACGGAGCTTACGAGTTTTCTGTTAAGTTTTGTGTTGTGAAGTTTTCAAGTTTTGGGTAAAGATTCGATGGACTATGGAATAAGGAGTGGCAAGAGCATAAGATTGGGGATGACCAAGGCACCCCAAGGTAATATTCAAGGACAACCAAGATCCTAAGCTTGGGGATGCCCCGGAAGGCATCCCCTCTTTCGTCTTCGTTCATCAGTAACTTTACTTAGAGCTATATTTTTATTTGCCACATGATATGTGTTTTGCTTGGAGAGTCATTTTATTTTATTTAGTTTTGCTTGCTGTTTGAATAAAATACCAAGATCTGAAATTCTTAAATGTTAGAGAGTCTTCACATAGTTGCATAATTATTCGACTACTCATTGATCTTCACTTATATCTTTCGGAGTAGTTTCTCATTTGCTCAGTGCTTCACTTATATCTTTTTAGAGCATGGTGGTGGTTTTATTTTATAGAAATTAATGAAGTCTCATGCTTCACTTATATTATTTTGAGAGTCCTAAACAACATGGTAATTTGCTTTGGTTATGAATGTAGTCCTAATATGATAGGTGATACGTCCATTTTGCATCATGCTTTTATATCAATATTTATTGCATTATGGGATGATATTACACATTATGTCACAATACTTATGCCTATTCTCTCTTATTTTACAAGGTTTACATAAAGAGGGAGAATGCCGGCAGCTGGGATTCTGGCTGGAAAAGGAGCAAATATTAGAGACCTATTCTGCACAGCTCCAAAAGTCCTGAAGCTTCACGGATGATGTTTTCCAAATATATAAAAAACATTGAGCACAAGAACTTCACCAGGGGGCCACACCATGCCCACGAGGGTGGGGGGCGCGCCCTACCCCCTTGGGCGCGCCCCCTACCTCGTGGGCCCCCTGGTGGCCCTCCGGTGACCATCTTCTGCTATATGGACTCTTTCGATGGGAAAAAAATCATAAGCCATCTTCTCGGACGAAACTCCGCCGCCACGAGGTGGAACCTTGGCGGAGCCAATCTAGGGTTCTGGCAGGGCTGTTCTGCCGGGGAAACTTCCCTCCCGGAGGGGGAAATCATCGCCATCGTCATCACCAACGCTCCTCTCATCGGAAGAGGGCAATCTCCATCAACATCTTCATCAGCACCATCTCATCTCAAAAGCCTAGCTCATCTGTTGTATCCAATTCTTGTCTCCAAGTCCGGGATTGGTGCTAGTAGGTTGTTGGTAGTGTTAATTACTCCTTGTAGTTGATGCTAGTTGGTTTAATTGGTGGAAGATCATATGTTCAGATCCTATATTCATATTAATACCCCTCTGATTATGAACATGTTTATGCTTTGTGAGTAGTTACTTTTGTTCCTGAGGACATGGGAGAAGTCTTGCTATTAGTAGTCATGTGAATTTGGTATTCGTTTGATATTTTGATGAGATGTATGTTGTCTCTCCTCTAGTGGTGTTATGTGAACGACGACTACATGACACTTCACCATTGTTTGGGCCTAGAGGAAGGCATTGGGAACTAATAAGTAGATGATGGGTTGCTAGAGTGACAGAAGTTTAAACCCTAGTTTATGCGTTGCTTCGTAAGGGGCTGATTTGGATGCATATGTTTCATGCTATGGTTAGGTTTACCTTAATACTTTTGTTGTATTTGCGGATGCTTGCAATAGAGGTTAATCATAAGTGGGATGTTTGTCCAAGTAAGGGTAGCACCCAAGCACCGGTCCACTCACATACCAAATTATCAAAGTACCGAACGCGAATCATATGAGCGTGATGAAAACTAGTTTGACGATATTCCCATGTGTCCTCGGGAGCACTTTACATCATATAAGAGTTTATCCAGGCTTGTCCTTTGCTACAAAAGGATTGAGCCACTTTGCTGCACTTTATTTACTTTTGTTACTTGTTGCTCGTTACAAATTATCTTATCACAAAACTATCTGTTACCACTTATTTCAGTACTTGCAGAGAATACCTCGGGAGCGCTTTACATCATTTCCTTCTGCTCCTCGTTGGGTTCGACACTCTTACTTATCGAAATGACTACGATAGGTCCCCTATACTTGTGGGTCATCTAGACTCTTTTCTGGCGCCGTTGCCGGGGAGTGAAGCGCCTTTGGGTATGGTAGAAAAACTGCTAACTAATCCTTTTTTAGGAGATGGAACAAAACATCTTGATGAATATTTAATATATGTGGATGAAGTTTGTGGATTATTTAAGCTTGCAGGTGTACCCGGAGATGTTGTTAAGAAGAAGGTATTCCCCTTATCTTTGAGGGGAGATGCATCGACATGGTATAGGCTATGTGATGATATGGAGTCTTAGAACTACAAACGATTGAAATTGGAATTTCATCAAAAGTTTTATCCTATGCATCTTGTTCATCGTGATCGCAATTATATATATAATTTTTGGCCTCGCGAAGGAGAAAGCATCGCTCAAGCTTGGGGGAGGCTTAAATCAATGGTATATTCATGCCCCAATCATGAGCTATCAAGAGAAATGATTATTCAAAAATTTTAAGCTCGGCTTTCTGATAACAATCGCACCATGCTTGATACTTCTTGTGCTGGCTCTTTTATGATGAAGACTATTGAATTCAAATGGGATTTATTGGAAAGAATTAAACGCAACTCCGAAGATTGGGACCTCGACAATGGTAAGGAGTCAAGTATGACATCTAGTTTTGATTGTGTTAAATCTTTTACGGATATCGATATTTTTTTGTAAATTTAGCACTAAATATGAACTTGAATCTGAGATAGTAGCTTCTTTCTGTGAATCTTTTGCTACCTATTTTGATCTCCCAAGGAGAAGTGGTTGAAATATCATCCTCCCATAGAAGTAAAAGTAGCTGCACCTATTAAAGTTGAAGAAAAGACTATTACTTACAATGATCCTATTGTTCCTACTTCTTATGTTCAGAAACCACCTTTCCCTATTAGGATAAAGGATCGTGCTAAAGCTTCAACTGTGGTTCGTAAAAGCAATATTAAAACATATACACCTCCTGAGCAAGTTAAAGTTGAACCTAATATTGCTATTGTTAAAGATCTCTTGTCTGATAATATAGATGGGCATGTTATTTATTTCTGTGATGAAACTGCTAGAATTGCTAAACCCCGTGATACAGATAAACCTAGATCTGTGGTAGGCATGCCTGTTATTTCTGTTAAAATAGGAGATCATTGTTATCATGGCTTATGTGATATGGGTGCTAGTGCAAGTGCAATACCTATTGACTTATACAACGAAATTAAGCATGACATTGCACCTATTGAGTTAGAAGATATTGATGTCACAATTAAACTTGCTAATAAAGATACTATTTCACCAATGGGAATTGTTAGAGATGTTGAAGTCCTGTGTGGGAAAACTAAATATCCTGCTGATTTTCTTGTTCTTGGTTCCCCACAAGATAGCTTATGTCCCATTATATTTGGTAGACCCTTCTTAAATATTGTTAATGCTACCATAGATTGCAAAAGGGATGTTGTTACTGTCGGTTTAGATGATATGACTCATGAATTTAATTTTTCTAAATTTAGTAGACAACATCGTGAAGAAGAATTACCTAGTAAAGATGAAATTATTGGTCTTGCATCTATTGTCGTACCTCCTAGTGATCCTTTTGAACAATATTTACTAGACCATGAAAATGATATGTTTATGAATGAAAGAAGGGAATTAGATGAAGTATTCTTTAAATAGGAACCTATTCTGAAACATAATTTACCTGTTGAAATCCTAGGAGATCCTCCTCCACCCAAGGGTGATCCCGTGTTTGAGCTTAAATCGTTACCTGATACTCTTAAATATGCTTATCTTGATGAGAAAAAGATATATCCTGTTATTATTAGTGCTAACCTTTCAGAACATGAAGAAGAGAGATTATTGAAAATTCTGAAGAAGCATCGTGCTGCTATTGGGTATACTCTTGATGATCTTAAGGGCATTAGTCCCACTCTATGTCAACATAAAATTAATTTGGAAGAAGATGCTAAACCAGTTCGTGATCATCAACGTCGGCTGAATCCTAAAATCAAAGAAGTGGTAAGAAAGGAGATACTAAAGCTCCTTGAGGCAGGTATAATTTACCCCGTTGCTGATAGTCAGTGGGTAAGTCCTGTCCATTGTGTCCCTAAGAAGGGAGGTATTACTATTGTTCCTAATGATAAAGATGAATTGATTCCTCAAAGAATTATTACCGGTTATAGGACGGTAATTGATTTCTGCAAATTAAATAAGGCTACTAAAAAAGATCATTACCCTTTACCTTTTATCGATCAAATGCTAGAAAGACTATCCAAACATACACATTTTTGCTTTCTAGATGGTTACTCTGGTTTCTCTCAAATACCTGTGTCAGCCAAAGATCAAACAAAGACTACTTTTACATGCCCTTTTGGTACTTTTGCTTATAGACGTATGCCTTTTGGTTTATGTAATGCACCTGCTACCTTTCAAAGATGCATGATGGCTATATTCTCTGACTTTTGTGAAAAGATTTGTGAGGTTTTCATGGATGACTTTTCCGTCTATGGATCTTCTTTTGATGATTGCTTGAGCAGCCTTTATCGAGTTTTGCAGAGATGTGAAGAAACTAATCTTGTCCTGAACTGGGAAAAGTGCCACTTTATGGTTAATAAAGGTATTGTCTTGGGGCATAAAGTTTCTGAAAGAGGTATTGAAGTTGATAAAGCCAAGGTTGATGCTATTGAAAAGATGCCATGTCCCAAGGACATCAAAGGTATAAGAAGTTTTCTTGGTCATGCCGGTTTTTATAGGAGGTTCGTTAAGGACTTCTCAAAAATCTCTCGGCCTCTGACTAATTTATTACAAAAAGATATACCATTTGTTTTTGATGATGATTGTGTAGAAGCATTTGAAATACTTAAGAAAGCATTGATCTTTGCACCTATTGTTCAGCCACATGATTGGAATTTACCCTTTGAAATTATGTGTGATGCTAGTGATTATGCTGTAGGTGTTGTTCTAGGACAAAGAGTTGATAAGAAACTAAATGTTATTCAATATGCTAGTAAAATTCTAGACAATGCTCAAAGAAATTATGCTACTACTGAAAAAGAATGTTTAGCAGTTGTATTTGCATGTGATAAGTTTAGACCTTATATTGTTGATTATAAAGTAACTATTCACAGTGATCATGCTGCTATTAAATATCTTATGGAAAATAAAGATGCTAAACCTAGACTTATTAGATGGGTTCTCTTGCTTCAAGAATTTGATTTACATATTGTTGATAGAAAAGGAGCCGAGAACCCCGTAGCAGACAACTTGTCTAGGTTAGAAAATGTGCTTGATGACCCACTACCTATTAATGATAGCTTTCCTGATGAGCAACTAAATGTCATAAATACTTCTCATACTGCTCCATCATATGCTGACTATGCTAAGTATATTGTTGCTAAGTCTATACCACCTAGTTCCACATACCAGCAAAAGAAAAGGTTCTTCTATGATTTGAGGCATTACTTTTGGGATGACCCACATCTTTATAAAGATGGAGTAGATGGTGTTATTAGACGTTGTGTACCTGAGCATGAACAGGAACAGATCCTACGCAAGTGTCACTCCGAAGCCTATGGAGGGCACCATGCTGGAGATAGAACTGCACATAAGGTACTTGAATCTGGTTTTTATTGGCCTACTCTCTTCAAGGATGCCCGCAAGTTTATCTTATCTTGTGATGAATGTCAAAGAATTGGTAATATTAGTAGACGTCAAGAAATGCCTATGAATTATTCACTTGTTATTGAACCATTTGATGTTTGGGGCTTTGACTATATGGGACCTTTTCCTTCCTCTAATGGTTATACACATATTTTAGTTGTTGTTGATTACGTTACTAATTGGGTAGAAGCTATTCCAACTAGTAGTGCTGATCATAACAATTCTATTAAAAATGCTTAAAGAAGTTATCTTTCCAAGGTTTGGAGTCCCTAGATATTTAATGACCGATGGTGGTTCACATTTTATTCATGGTGCTTTTCGTAAAATGCTTGCTAAATATGATGCTAATCATAGAATTGCATCCCCTTATCACCCTCAGTCTACTGGTCAAGTAGAATTGAGTAATAGAGAACTCAAATTAATTTTGCAAAAGACTGTTAATAGGTCCAGAAAGAATTGGTCCAAGAAACTTGATGATGCATTATGGGCCAATAGAACTGCATATAAAAATCCTATGGGTATGTCTCCGTATAAAATGGTCTATGTAAAAGCATGCCACTTACCTCTCAAACTGGAACACAGGGCTTATTGGGCTATTAAAGAACTAAATTATGATTTTAAACTTGTCGGTGAGAAGAGGTTATTTGATATTAACTCACTTGATGAATGGAGAACTCAGGCCTACGAAAATGCCAAGTTGTTTAAAGAAAAAGTTAAAAGGTGGCATGATAAAAGAATACAAAAGCGTGAGTTTAATGTAGGTGATTATGTATTGTTATACAACTCTTGTTTAAGATTTTTTGCAGGAAAACTTCTCTCTAAATGGGAAGGTCCCTACGTTATCGAGGAGGTCTACCATTCCGGTGCCATAAAAATCAACAACTTCGAAGGCACAAATCCGAAGGTGGTAAATGGTCAAAGAATCAAACATTATATCTCAGGTAATCCCATAAATGTTGAAACCAATGTTATTGAAACCATAACCCCGGAGAAGTACATAAAGGACACTTCCCGGAACGTTTCAGACTCCGAAAAGGAATAGGTATGTGGTACGGTAAGTAAACCGACTCCAAAACAGTTTTTAAGGCAATATTCTCCATTTTGGAATACTTAGAAAAATAAAAAAATAAGCAGCAATCTGGAAAGGACACGAGGGCCCCACGAGGGTGGAGGGCGCGCCCTACCCCCCTGGGCGCGCCCCCCTACCTCGTGTGCTCTCCGGACTCTGTTTTCTTACAGGACACGTATTTTGGTCGGTGAAAATTCATTATATAACCTCCCGGGGGTTTTGACTCCCGTATCACGCAAAAATCTCATGTCTTTGTTTCGAGCTGTTTTTCTGACAGATCTAAATTATCATGACGTCTTCAAGTGCACCCAAGGACAAGTTCTTCGAGAAGGTCATCAACCCTTACATCGCGGAGGTGCAGCAACACCCTCAAACCATCGAGATGCGTGATGGGTTGCTGCACATCTGTGATGCGGAGGGACCGAAGGGGACCGGAAGCGTGGAGACGAGGCTCGAAGCAATGGAGCAACAAGTTTTCAAGTATCAGGGGATGGTGGAGCGTGGACTCAACTCCAACTACATGATGATCGCAGAGTTCACCAACAAACACAAGCTGGATGCCGACAACATCGGGGAGACCATCTTCAAGCTTCACGAGAAAATTGAGCACCTTCAAGCTCAAATCTATGACCTGCAAAACCAAAACTGTGAGTATGAATATAGATTCAAAAGGATGACTTTGGCTGCAGATTTGAGGATCCCGGAAACTCGGTCATCTTTCTATGATGGTGAGCCTATGCCTTGGAAGAAGGACGACAAGCCTACGCCATCAACAAAATCACCACTGTCTCCACCAACAAAGAAGAATTGAGTATCTGGTATGGGCACTCCACTTGGCAACTGCCAAGCTTAGGGGAGTGCCCCGGTATCGTATCACCATCACTTTTATCTTTACTGTTTTTCTTAGTTCAATCCTTTTGGTAATATTTTGATCTAGTAGACTAAAAGTTCTTAGTATGATCTAGTTGTGAGTCAAGGGCTTGATTATTTTGCCATGATCCTAAGTGAATAAAGGAAAAGAGAAAGATATAAAAAGAAACAAAGAGGTCATTTGAGTCTTATGGAGAGTAATGAGCTCACATAGAAAGAGTATGATGAATAAAAGTTATTGAGGGTTGACAAACATAGTTTTGGTCATCGTTGCAATTAATAGGAAGTAATAAAGAAAGAGAGGTCTTCACATATAAATATACTATCTTGGACATCCTTTATGATTGTGAGCACTCATTAAAATATGACATGCTAAAGAGTTGACATTGGACAAGGAAGACAACATAATGGGTTATGTTTTCTTACATCTGAGTTAAATTATATTGTCTTGGATCCTCCAACATGTTGAGCTTGCCTTTCTTCCTCATGCTAGCCAAATTCATTGCACCAAGTAGAGATACTACTTGTGCTTCCAAATACCCTTAAACCAGTTTTGCCATGAGAGTCCACCATACCTACCAATGGATTGAGTAAGATCCATCAAGTAAGTTGTCATTGGTGCAAGCAATAAAAATTGCTCTCTAAATATGTATGATTGATTGGTGTGGAGGAAATAAGCTTTATACGATCGTGTGATATGGAAGTAATAAAAGCGACAGACTGCATAATAAAGGTCCATATCACAAGTGGCAATATAAAGTGATGTTCTTTCACATTAGGATTTTGTGCATCCAACAATAAAAGCGCATCACAACCTCTGCTTCCCTCTGCGAAGGGCCTATCTTTTACTTTTATCTCCTTTACTGCAAAAGAGTCATGGTGATCTTCACCCTTCCTTTTTACATTTTATCCTTTGGCAAGCACAATATGTTGGAAAGATCCTGGTATATATGGCTAATTGGATGTGGGTTTTCATGAACTATTACTGTTGACATTACCCTTGAGGTAAAACGTTGGGAGGCAAAACTATAAGCCCCTATCTTTCTCTGTGTCCGATTAAAACTCCATACCCATAAGTATTGCGTGAGTGTCAGCAATTGTGAAAGACTATACGATAGTTGAGTATGTGGACTTGCTGAAAAGCTCTTATACATTGACTCTTTCCTATGTTATGATAAATTGCAATTGCTTCAATGACTGAGATTATAGTTTGTTAGTTTTCAATGAAGTTTACGATTCATACTTGATATTGTGATTGAATTATTACTCTAGCATAAGATATCATATGAAAAGAATTATATAAGTTGCTGCTCTAAGAATGATCATGATGCCATCATGTCTGTATTTTATATTTATCGACACCTTCATCTCTAAACATGTGGACATATTTTTCGATTTTGGCTTTTCGCTTGAGGACAAGCGAGGTCTAGGCTTGGGGGAGTTGATACGTCCATTTTGCATCATGCTTTTATATCAATATTTATTGCATTATGGGCTGATATTACACATTATGTCACAATACTTATGCCTATCCTCTCTTATTTTACAAGGTTTACATAAAGAGGGAGAATGCCGACAGCTGGGATTCTGGCTGGAAAAGGAGCAAATATTAGAGACCTATTCTGCACAGCTCCAAAAGTCTTGAAACTTCACGGATGATGTTTTCCAAATATATAAAAAACATTGAGCGCAAGAACTTCACCAGGGGGGCCACACCCTGCCCACGAGGGTGGGGGGCGCGCCCTACCCCCTGGACGCGCCCCTACCTTGTGGGCCCCCTGATGGCCCTCCCGTGACCATCTTCTTCTACACGGACTCTTTCGATGGGAAAAAATCATAAGCCATCTTCTCGGATGAAACTTCGCCGCCACGAGGCGGAACCTTGGCGTAGCCAATCTAGGGTTCTGGCGGGGCTGTTCTACCGGGGAAACTTCCCTCTCGGAGGGGGAAATCATCGTCATCGTCATTACCAACGCTCCTCTCATCGGGAGAGGGCAATCTCCATCAACATGTTCATCAGCACCATCTCATCTCAAAACCCTAGTTCATCTCTTGTATCCAATTCTTGTCTCCAAGTCCGGGATTGGTGCTAGTAGGTTGCTAGTAGTGTTAATTACTCCTTGTAGTTGATGCTAGTTGGTTTAATTGGTGGAAGATCATATGTTCAGATCCTATATTCATATTAATACCCCTCTGATTATGAACATGTTTATGCTTTGTGAGTAGTTACTTTTGTTCCTGAGGACATGGGAGAAGTCTTGCTATTAGTAGTCATGTGAATTTGGTATTCGTTCGATATTTTGATGAGATGTATGTTGTCTCTCCTCTAGTGGTGTTATGTGAACATCGACTACATGACACTTCACCATTGTTTGGGCCTAGAGGAAGGCATTGGGAAGTAATAAGTAGATGATGGGTTGCTAGAGTGACAGAAGCTTAAACCCTAGTTTATGCGTTGCTTCGTAAGGGGCTGATTTGGATCCATATGTTTCATGCTATGGTTAGGTTTACCTTAATACTTTTGTTGTATTTGTGGATGCTTGCAATAGAGGTTAATCATAAGTGGGATGTTTGTCCAAGTAAGGGCATCACCCAAGCACCGGTCCACCCACATACCAAATTATCAAAGTACCGAACGTGAATCATATGAGCGTGATGAAAACTAGTTTGACGATATTCCCATGTGTCCTCGGGAGCACTTTAAATCATATAAGAGTTTGTCCAGGCTTGTCCTTTGCTACAAAAGGATTGGGCCACTTTGCTGCACTTTATTTACTTTTGTTACTTGTTGCTCGTTACAAATTATCTTATCACAAAACTATCTGTTACCACTTATTTCAGTACTTGCAGAGAATACCTTGCTGGAAACCGCTTATCATTTCCTTCTGCTCCTCATTGGGTTCGACACTCTTACTTATCGAAAGGACTACGATAGATCCCCTACACTTGTGGGTCATCAATAGGCATCCAAGTGGGATATAATAAAAACTTTCATATAAAGTGCATTGAATACTATGAGAAGTTTGATACTTGATGATTATTTTGAGATATGAAGATGGTGATATTAGAGTCATGCTAGTTGAGTAGTTGTGAATTTGAGAAATACTTGTGTTAAAGTTTGTGATTCCCGTAGCATGCACGTATGGTGAACCGTTATGTGATGAAGTCGGAGCATGATTTATTTATTGATTGTCTTCCTTATGAGTGGCGGTCGGGGACGAGAGATGGTCTTTTCCTACCAATCTATCCCCCTAGGAGCATGTGCGTAGTACTTTGTTTCGATAACTAATAGATTTTTGCAATAAGTATGTGAGTTCTTTATGACTAATGTTGAGTCCATGGATTATACGCACTCTCACCCTTCCACCATAGCTAGCCTCTCTAGTACCGCGCAACTTTCGCCGGTACCATAAACCCACCATATACTTTCCTCAAAACAGCCACCATACCTACCTATTATGGCATTTCCATAGTCATTCCGAGATATATTGCCATGCAACTTTCCACCGTTCAGTTTGTTATGACACGCTCCATCATTGTCATATTGATTTACATGATCATGTAGTTGACATTGTATTTGTGGCAAAGCCACCGTTCATAATTATTTCATACATGTCACTCATGAATCATTGCACATCCCGGTACACCGCCGGAGGCATTCATATAGAGTCATATATTGTTCTAAGTATCGAGTTGTAATTCTTGAGTTGTAAGTAAATAAAAGTGTGATGATCATCATTATTAGAGCATTGTCCCAGTGAGGAAAGAATGATGGAGACTATAATTCCCCCACAAGTCGGGATGAGACTCCAAACAAAAATAAATAAATAAAAGAGGCCAAAGAAGCCCAAATAAAAAAGAGAAAAGAGGCCATAAAAAAGGAGAAGGCCCATATAAAAAAATAAAAAAATGAGAGAAAAAGAGAGAAGGGGCAATGCTACTATCCTTTTACCACACTTGTGCTTCAAAGTAGCACCATGATCTTCATGATAGAGAGTCTCCTATGTTGTCACTTTCATATACTAGTGGGAATCTTTCATTATAGAACTTGGCTTGTATATTCCAATGATGGGCTTCCTCAAAATGCCCTAGGTCTTCGTGAGCAAGCGAGTTGGATGCACACCCACTTAGTTTCTTTTTGAGCTTTCATACACTTTTAGCTCTAGTGCATCCGTTGCATGGCATTACCTACTCACTCACATTGATATCTATTGATGGGCATCTTCATAGCCTATTGATACGCCTAGTTGATGTGAGACTATCTTCTCCTTTTTGTCTTCTCCACAACCACCATTCTATTCCACCTATAGTGCTATGTCCATGGCTCACGCTCATTGTCGGTGTCAAAACCGGCGGATCTCGGGTAGGGGGTCCCGAACTATGCGTCTAAGACAGATGGTAACAGGAGGCGCGGGACACGATGTTTTACCCAGGTTCGGGCCCTCTTGATGGAGGTAAAACCCTACGTCCTGCTTGATTTATTCTTGATAATATGAGTAGTACAAGAGTTGATCTACCACGGGATCAGAGAGGCTAAACCCTAGAAGCTAGCCTATGGTCTGATTGTTTGTTGTCCTACGGACTAAAACCCCCCGGTTTATATAGACATCGGAGGAGGCTAGGGTTACACAAGGTCAGTTACAAAGGAGGAGATATCCATATCCGTATTGCCTAGCTTGCCTTCCATGCCAAGTAGAGTCCCATCCGGACACGGGACAAAGTCTTCAATCTTGTATCTTCATAGTCCAACCGTCCGGCCAAAGGATATATTCCGGCTGTCTGGAGACCCCCTAATCCAGGACTCCCTCAGTAGCCCCTAAACCAGGCTTCAATGACGATGAGTCCGGCGCGCAGTGTTGTCTTCGGCATTGCAAGGCGGGTTCCTCCTCCGAATACACCACAGAAGAATTTGAATACAAGGATAGTGTCCGACCCTGCAAAATAGGTTCCACATACCACCGTAGAGGGAATAATATTTACACAAATCTAATGTGCTGACGCACCCCGTAGTGTGACATCACACCACAGCCAAGTCTTTATTCGAATCATTTTTCATAACCTATCTCAGCGTGTTTCGCGAGGCGGTTTCCTTGGCACGTCTTGTCGAAGCAGAGATCGTGTCCCCTTATTACGGGATTCCCATCAATACGGGCGTGGGTAACCCAACTGCGCCATCAATTACGGCGCTTGGGGGATAAGCGGGTTTTACCAGGCTAGTGGGGCGCATAGTTTCGTCCGCCCTTATAAAGGGATAAGGTTTTACCTTTTTCTACCCACGCCTTCTTCCTCCTTGCTCATCCATTCTCGCACACTCGAGCTACAGCGCCCAAGTCCGCATCCTTCTCCACAACTCTCTCCAAACATGTCCGGAGCGGGAGGCAAGTGGATGGTCTCCTCCATCACGGAGGGACACATCAAAAAACTACGCGGGGCCGGATACTTAGCCGCGGATATCGTGCACCGGCTGCCAGCCGCGGGGCAGATCGTCCCTACCCCGGAACCTCACGAAAGGGTGGTTTTCCTTCCCCACTTCGTCCGCGGACTGTGGTTTCCCCTCCATCCATTCGTCCGCGGCCTCATGTTCTATTATGGGCTGGACTTTCATGATCTGGCCCCGAATTTCATCCTCAACATCTCGGTGTTTATCGTCGTGTGCGAGGCTTTCCTCCGCATCCGGCCCCACTTCGGCCTGTGGCTGAAGACCTTCAATATCAAGCCGAAGGTGGTTGGCGGCCAACAAGCGGAATGCGACGGAGCCATGGTGGGCAAAATGCCCAACATTATATGGCTCGAGGGCTCCTTCGTGGAGACCATAAAGGGGTGGCAATCGGGGTGGTTCTACATCACCGAGCCGTGCGACACCAAATGGGTGGCGGCCCCGAGTTTCGATCCGGAATCCCCACGCGGCTCACTTCCTGGAAGGAGAAGGGCCTGTCCTCGGGTTCATCGGTGGAGCTGGACGGACTCCAGAAGTGTATCCGGAACATGACAAGCAAGAAGCTTAAGCTTGTCAACATAGTCCAGGTCATGCTCTTCCGCCAGATCCTCCCGTTTCAACAACGGGCTTTCAATTTATGGGAGTTCGACCCGGCCCAGCACCAAACTCTACATGAGATCTTTGACACGACGCATAAGGACGTCTGGAAGGTGTTGTTCAAGGGCGCCGAGGTCCCCCCTTCTCTTACCGAGGACCGTGGGCTAAGCGCGAAGCGTCCTGCAAATCTGGTAAGTTCTGTACATCTGGTAGGATATTTATTTCCCATGGTTTAACCATGTGCGGGGTCTAAGCTCCCATGCCTTTGACAGGACTGGGTGGAGACATCGAAGCAGATTAACTGTCCGTCCCCTCTGCCCGAAGATCCTGCGGACGCTCTCCTGACGGAGATGCTGACTCCGGCTCCTTATGAGGTGCCAGAGAAGACCAAGAAGAAGTCCAAGGGAACCCGAAAGAGTTCCCGGCGCCAGATGGTATCAGACTCATCGTCCGATAACTCCGCGACGCACTCCTCCCATGGAAACGAGGAGGAGGAATATGAAGATGCTCCCCCTCCAGTCGGGTGAGACAAGAAAAGGAAGGCCGCCCCAACCGGGGAGGCCGAAGGGTCCAAGAAGGGAAGGACTCTCCTTCCGGACTGCTCCATCACCGCCACCGACGGCGAAGACGAGTGGCTACTCAGGGCCAAGCCCCTGGCAAAGTCATAAGTATTCGGATACCAGAGTAACTCATAGCATACATTTATTACACTGCTTCTCCTAACGCCTAATATGATCATGCAGACCACCCCGAGCCCGTATCGACGTATCCTCGTCGGACGGTTCCTTGGACTCGTAAGATATGGATAGCGATCCACTTCCATCCGCCTCCTCTCCTCGCCCTACGGACAATGTCGAGGTATTGTCTCAAGAGGCACCGAGCCGGGGGGAGACAGTCCCGGAGGCGCCTCAAGGCAACCTTTCGGACTCCAGGAGCAAAGGGAGCAAAGCTTCCGGGGGCTCCAAGTTCGGCCCTCAGCCGAACACCGCACCGGAACCTCCAGTGGTTCCGGACTCGGGCAGGTGGCCCCCTTCCAAAAGGGGCAAGCCGTCCATGCCGGTGACCTCTGTCCATCCAGAGGCACCGGACAACCTGCTGGGAGCGCTTCGCGGCGCTTCCATCGACGAAGAGCATCGCACTATTATGAGTGCGGTGATCAAGAAGGTTTAGTCCGCCAAGAGCGGACTGACTGAAGTCTGTGCCAGCCTTCTAACAGGCTTTGAGGTAAGCATTTAAAATATAGGAAAAATATTACCGCATAGACAGTAGCCCCTGATGCTCTGTTTGGTGTTCACAAAGAAAAGCCAAATAGAGGATCAAATAATATCTGCAGGAGTCTAATATAAGTATGTCTGTATGCGTATGCAGGCTTCGCTGCTGACCTCTGCCACACTGACTGCGAAGGTCGCCGCACTGAAGCAGGACCTCGAGGGGTCCGAGAAAGAGCTCGGCCTTGCCAAGAGGCAGCTCGAGGAGAACAAAGTTAAGTAATACCTTGTCTATATATAAAAGAAAATGTGGTTGCGAAATGACAAGATCATCATGAATGTGCCAGGGGCCACGACCGAAGTGGCGACCCTGAAGCAAGCGCTGTCCAGGGTCAAAAACAAAGCGGCCAAGGAGCGCACCGAGTGGGAAAATAAAGAGGCACGGGTGGGCGAGGTGCAGCAAGAGCTCCAGGCTCTCGTGAAGAAGCACGAGGCTTTGGAGCTTGACTCGAAGACGCGAGAGTCCGAGCTTGCCGCGGCCCTCGAGAGCACAAGGAATGCCAAGGCTGAAGCCCAAAAGGCCCTCCAGGAGATTGAGGAGATGAGGAGGATAGCGGCGGGTAAGGCATTCAATATGCAAAGCAAGCATGTAAAATTAAATTACTTGTTACTTACCCGAGTCCGGAGCTCTCCACGAGTATTCGCAGATTTGCCCCGCAGCGTGTCGGATGCCGCAAAATATTACGAGGCCGAGGAGGGAAGCTCGACGGAGAAGTTGTTCTGGTCCCAGTATACTGGGACCGAACACCCGATGCCTATGAGCGAACAGCTGAAGCAACTGGTCGAGCTGCACAAGGCGGCCGAACAGGCCATGAGGGGCTTTATAGTCCAGATGTGGCCTGGCGACTCCCTCCCCAACAGCTACTTCGGCCTGGTGAGGCGGCTTGTGGATGCCTGCCCACGGCTGGAAGTCATCAAGCGGTCTGTCTGTATCAAAGGTGCCCGCCGGGCTTTTGCCCGTGCAAAGGTGCACTGGGCCAAGATGGACGCCGAGAAGCTGGTGAAGGAGGGGCCGCCGCAGGGCAAGGAGCATCGCCACCCCGAGATGTATTATGAGGGTGTCCTAAAGGGTGCCCGTCTTGTAGCGGACGAGTGTGCGAAGGATGTAATATTTGAATGAACATGCTCGTGTGATCCTGTATTATGAAAACTTTTTCATATGCGCTATGCACCGCTTGTTTGAATTTAAAATATTACCTTCTATGCGGCTGTTTATCAAATCTGAGAGATGGCCAGTCGTCGGCTTCTGCCCCCATGCCACGAGTGCTGGGGTGTTCGAGATAAATCTGAGCACTCTTTTTCCCATTGTTGGGTCCTTCGAGGGAGGTGCTCAGCTCAACGAATAAGGCAATCGGACTATAATGCTTTATCACTCTCACTTAGCCATAGAAGTCTACAATTTTAAATTTTGGCGAAGCCCCTAGTATTCGGAAGGCCGAATTCGGGGTGCTATACACGCCTTAAGCCGGACAAAGCCGACTCCTCGCTCTAAGAGACATAAGTCTTTAGGGACTCGAGACCTCTCGAACATCGACCAGTCTCTCGCCTTATCATGACAGTCAGTTTTAGCTTTCTCTACTGAGGTGCTTAGCCCAGCTGAACCGGGGCACAATCGCAGTAGTTCTCCCAGTGCTACCTTAGCTGATATAGCGGAACGTAAGGTACCAAAACATGGGAGCCGGGCAAACCCAACTATTGACCCAAGACATGATTCGGAGCTGATGCATATAATGCTATAAGTTCGGGGTGCCGCACTGTTGAAAGTGTTCGGACTTCTCACGTTGTATTATAGGGTACGCTTAAGCCCCTGGCGTATTGGCCGTACCAGAGTGTACGGGTGCTGAATGTCATGGATGAACATACATATAAAAAAAGAAGAAGAATGGAGAATGCGGTAATAGTCTATTGCTATGCATTATTTATTCAAAAAGGTGCATCGAAGCAGAATGATACAAGTAGTGCGATAAGCAAAAGGTAGGACTATTTGACATGTCCCCTCCAAGGGCAAGCTGAGGAATGGTATTGAAAGCAGGTATTTCACTCGTTATCAGAGACCACCTGGGAATTCCATGATGCGACGTAGCTTTCTGCCTCCTTGGTTGTTGTATCATGTGTCCGGCAAACATACTGCCGGACGGGGTTTCCAGAGAGTAAAGTCCTGAAAGAGAGAAAAAACAATAAGGCGGGAAGCCCCTAGTGCGGTTGAGCCGCGTCTTGGGGTGTGCCGTAGTCGTGCCCCCCTCCCCACCCGTGCCCATGGTATTTTCAATGCGTAATTATGTATGCGTGGCACGGATTTTGCCATTTGGCTAGGACTGGGGTGGGAGCCGCATTGCTATGCGAGCTCGGAACGTGCCAGGCGGTCTCGTTGCCGATTACTCCGGGCGCGCTTGAAGGTGTCCGGGTCTTGAATCGCCGAACTGGTGGATTGCCTTAAGAGGCTGCTTTGTGCTTCTGCTGCGGGGGCCGCAGTGTGCTCCTCCGTGCGGAGAGAGCGCTTTGTGTTCCCATTGACTGTGATGACCCTCCGAGGTCCTAGCATCTTGAGCTTGAGATATGCATAGTGCGGTACCGCATTGAATCTCGCAAATGCGGTTCGCCCGAGCAGTGCATGATAGCCACTGCAGAACGGGACTATATCGAAGATTAACTCCTCGCTTCGTAAGTTATCCGGGGATCCGAAGACCACTTCCAGTGTATCTGAGCCTGTGCAATGGGCCTCTACACCTGGTATGACGCCTTTGAAGGTCGTTTTTGCGGGTTTGATCCTTGAGGGGTCTATGCCCATTTTGCACACTGTGTCCTGATAAAGCAGGTTCAGGCTGCTGCCACCGTCCATAAGGACTCGAGTGAGGTGAAATCCGTCGATGATTGGGTCTAAGACCAGTGCGGCGCATCCACCATGACGGATACTAGTGGGGTGGTCCCTGCGATCGAAGGTGATCGGACAGGAGGACCATGGGTTGAACTTTGGGGCGACTGGCTCCAACGCATATACGTCCCTTAGCGCACGCTTCCGCTCCCTCTTGGGGATGTGGGTTGCGTATATCATGTTCACCGTCTGCACTTGTGGGGGGAACCTCTTCTGTCCTCCGGTGTTCGACGGCCGGGGCTCCTCCTCGTCATCGCTATGTAACCCATTATCTTTGTTTTCGGCATTTAACTTGTCGGCCTGCTTGAACACCCAACAATCCCTGTTGGTGTGGTTGGCTGGCTTGTCGGGGGTGCCATGTATTTGACACGAGCGATCAAGTATACGGTCCAAACTGGACGGGCCCGGAGTGCTTCTTTTGAATGGCTTTTTCCGCTGACCGGGTTTAGAACCTTTAAATCCGGCATTGACTGTCGTATCCTCGGTATTGTCGCTGTTGATGTGGCGCTTGTGTTTGTTGCGATGTGACCTGTCATTGCCATCCTTGGTATCCGAAGTACCATGATTCTTTGATATATTATTGTTGCGAGCCAGCCAGCTGTCTTCTCCCGTGCAAAAGCGGGTCCTGAGTGTCGTGAGGGCTGCCATAGATTTCGGCTTTTCCTGGCCAAGGTGCCGGGCGAGCCACTCGTCGCGGATGTTGTGCTTAAAAGTTGCTAGGGCCTCTGCATCCGGACAGTCGACGATTTGATTTTTCTTTGTCAGGAACCGTGTCCAGAATTGCCTGGCCGATTCCTCTGGCTGCTGAATTATGTGGCTCAAGTCATCGGCATCTGGTGGTCGCACATAAGTGCCCTGGAAGTTGTCGAGGAATGCGGCTTCCAGATCTTCCCAACAGCCAATGGATTCTGCTGGCAGGCTGTTGATCCAATGCCGAGCTGGTCCTTTGAGTTTGAGTGGGTGGTATTTGATGGCGTGTAGATCGTCATCGCGGGCCATGTGGATGTGCAGGAGGAAGTCCTCGATCCATACCGTAGGATCTGTTGTGCCATCGTATGATTCGATATTTATGGGTTTGAAACCCTCTGGGATTTGGTGATCCATTACTTCGTCTGTGAAGCATAGGGGGTGTGTGGCACCTCTGTACTGGGCTATATCGCGACGCAGCTCAAATGAGTCTTGTCCGCTGTGTTCGGCCCGGCCGGATTTACTTTTACTGTATCCGGCATGACGGTTATCGTCTCGCATAGTGGCGCGCCCTCGTGATCCGTAGATCGATCTTGCGTGTTTTGCTTTGTCCTCCAATACGTCTCGCAGGTCTGGCGTATTTCCCCATGCCTTGACATTTTTATTTGAATGGCGTCAGGGTGCGGGCTGAGCTTTTGGCTGAAATGCCTCTCTGTCGCGGCCACGAGGTTTTGGTGCTTCCTCCTCCAGTCGGGGTAGCAACCTGCACTTTGGGTAACTCTTGGAGGGGCGTTCGAGTTTATATTCCTCGGCCGCAAGAACTTCATTCCATCTGTCAGCTAGCAAATCTTGATCAGCTTGAAGCTGCTGTTGCTTTTTCTTAAGGCTATTTGCCGTGGCTATAAGCCGGCGCTTGAAGCGCTCTTGTTCAACGGGATCCTCAGGCACGACAAATTCGTCATCGCCGAGGCTTGCCTCGTCTTCGGAGGGAGGCATGTAATTATTGTCCTCCACCTCTCCATCTGCCGCTCTCTTGGGAGGGTTGGCTTCTCCATCCTCCTGCTCGAAATCTTGCTGGAGGGGATTGTTGCTATCTTCGGCACTATCCGGAGTGCTATTATCTCCTGTGCCGGTATCACCGCTTTTGCCTTGTCGAGACTTAGAGCGGCGCCGCTGACGTTGGCGCTTGGGCTGCTTCTTGGAGGGGTCATCCTCCGTTGTCCCGTCGCCATTGCCTTCTTTGGGTGTGTCCACCATATATATATATATATATATATATATCATATGATGAGGTGGCTGTCCAGTGCCCTGTGGGCAGTGGTGCTTGTTTGCCTCCTGCATCGTCGTCCATGCTGTCGATGTCTTCGGAGTCGACAGTGTCTACTAAGTGGGTGGTGGGTGGGTGGCGAATTTCTTTGTCATCCGCATCCCAATCCTGCCAGACATAGTTCGGCCAGGACTCTCCTGACAAGGAGAGAGACCTTAATGAGTTCAGTATGTCGCCGAAGGGCGAGTGCTGAAAGATATCCGCGGAGGTAAACTCCATGATCGGCGCCCAGTCAGATTCGATAGGCACGGGCGCAGGCGGTTCGGAGTCCGTGGCCGGGGAGGAATCTGGTAGTTTGGCATCACGGCTCTCGTGAGGGGTAAGGTCGATACTCGGCTTGATCGCCGCTGAGGGTACAGGCCTCCGTGGCGGGGTCTATCCACCCGCCCATGGATGGCGCAATTGGCTCCGAATTGAGGGTCGGAGCGGTTGCCGGTGCGATCTCCTGAACACTGTCCGATGGTAGAGCTAAATCATGCTCATCGAGACTGTGTGGCGCACTCGGCAGGGGCTCGAATCCGTCGAAGATCAAGTCTCCGCGGATATCAGCCGTGTAGTTTAAGCTTCCAAACCTGACCTGGTGGCCAGGGGCGTAACTTTCGATCTGCTCCAGATGGCCAAGCGAGTTGGCCCGTAGTGCAAAGCCGCCGAACACAAAGATCTGTCCAGGGAGAAAAGTCTCACCCTAGACTGCATCGCTATCAATGATCGAAGGAGCCATCAAGCCTAATGATGACGACACAGAGGAACTCTCAATGAAAGCACCAATGTCGGTGTCAAAACCGGTGGATCTTGGGTAGGGGGTCCCGAACTGTGCGTCTAAGACGGATGGTAACAGGAGGCGCGGGACACGATGTTTTACCCAGGTTCGGGCCCTCTTGATGGAGGTAAAACCCTACGTCCTGCTTGATTTATTCTTGATAATATGAGTAGTACAAGATTTGATCTACCACGAGATCGGCGAAGCTAAATCCTAGAAGCTAGCCTATGGTCTGATTGTATGTTGTCCTACGGACTAAAACCCCCCGATTTATATAGACACCGGAGGAGGCTAGGGTTACACAAGGTCGGTTACAAAGGAGGAGATATCCATATCCGCATTGCCTAGCTTGCCTTCCATGCCAAGTAGAGTCCCATCCGGACACGGGACGAAGTCTTCAATCTTGTATCTTCATAGTCCAACCGTCCGGCCAAAGGATATATTTCGGCTGTCCGGAGACCCTCTAATCCAGGACTCCCTCACTCATGTATTGCGTGAAGATTGAAAAAGTTTGAGAACACCAAAAGTATGAAACAATTGCTTGGCTTGTCATCGGGGTTGTGCATGATTTAAATACTTTGTGTGGTGAAGATGGAGCATAGCCAGACTATATGATTTTGTAGGGATAGCTTTCTTTGGCCATGTTATTTTGAGAAGACATGATTGCTTACTTAGTATGCTTGAAGTATTATTATTTTTATGTCAATATGAACTTTTGTTTTGAATCTTTTGAATCTAAATATTCATGCCACAATTAAGAAGAATTACATTGAAATTATGCCAAGTAGCACTCCACATCAAAAAATCTGTTTTTATCATTTACCTACTCGAGGACGAGCAGGAATTAAGCTTGGGGATGTTGATACGTCTCCAATGTATCTATAATTTTTGATTGTTCCATGCTATTATATTATCAACCTTGGATGTTTTATATGCATTTATATGCTATTTTATATGACTTTTGGGACTAACCTATTAACCCAGAGCCCAGTGCCAGTTTCTATTTTTTCCCATGTTTTAGAGTATCGCAGAAAAGGAAAATCAAACGGAGTCCAATTGACCTGAAACATCACGAAACTTATTTTTGGAAGGAAAGCAACCCGGGAGACTTGGAGTCCACGTAAGGGAAGCTTCGAGGAGGCCACAAGGTAGGGGGCGGGCCCTCCACCCTTGTGGGCCCCTTGTGGCTCCCCTGACGCACTTCTTCCTCCTATATATCTCCATATACCCTAAAACGATCAGGGAGCATAATAGATCAGGAGTTCTGCCGCCAGAAGCCTCCGTAGCCACCGAAAGCCAATCGAGACCCGTTCCGGCACCCTGCCGGAGGGGGAATCCCTCTCCGGTGGCCATCTTCATCATCCCGGTGCTCTCAATGACGAGGAGGGAGTAGTTCTCCCTCGAGGCTGAGGGTATGTACCAGTATCTATGTGTTTGATCTCTCTCTCTCTCTCTCTCTCTCGTGTTCCTGAGGTGGTACAATCTTGATGTATCGCGAGCTTGGCTATCATAGTTGGATCTTATGATGTTTTCTCCCCCCTATACTCTCTTGTAATGGATTGAGTTTTCCCTTTGAAGTTATCTTATCGGATTAAGTCTTTAAAGATTTGAGAACACTTGATGTATGTCTTGCCGTGCGTATCTATGGTGACAATAGGATACCACGTGACTCACTTGATGTATGTTTTGGTGATCAACTTGCGGGTTCCGCCCATGAACCTATGCATAGGGGTTGGCACACGTTTTCGTCGTGATTCTCCGGTAGAAACTTTGGGGTACTCTTTGAGGTTCTATGTGTTGGTTGAATAGATGAATCTGAGATTGTGTGATGCATATCGTATAATCATACCCACGGATACTTGAGGTGACATTGGAGTATCTAGGTGACATTAGGGTTTTGGTTGATTTGTGTCTTAAGGTGTTATTCTAGTACGAACTCTAGGGCTGTTTGTGAAACCTATAGGAATAGCCCAACGGATTGATTGGAAAGAATAACTTTGAGGTGGTTTCATACCCTACCATAATCTCTTCATTTGTTCTCCGCTATTAGTGACTTTGGAGTGACTCTTTGTTGCATGTTCAGGGATAGTTATGTGATCCAATTATGTTATTATTGTTGAGAGGACTTGCACTAGTGAAAGTATGAACCCTAGGCCTTGTTTCAACGTATTGCAATGTCGTTTATGCTCACTTTTATCACTTGCTACCTTGCTGTTTTTATATTTTCAGATTACAAATACCTTTATCTACCATCCATGTACCACTTGTATCATCATCTCTTCGCCGAACTAGTGCACCTATACAATGTACCATTGTATTGGATGTGTTGGGGACACAAGAGACTCTTTGTTATTTGGTTGCAAGGTTGCTTGAGAGAGACCATCTTCATCCTACGCCTCCTACGAATTGATAAACCTTAGGTCATCCACTTGAGGGAAATTTGCTACTGTCCTACAAACCTCTGCACTTGGAGGCCCAACAATGTCTACAAGAAGAAGGTTGTGTAGTAGACATCACACGCGTTTTACACTAGGATCCATCCTAGCTTCTCAAAGCTAAGCTTCTAGAGCTAGAATCGTTCGGCTCTGCTTCGCACATGGAATTTGTGAAGTATGGAGTTGGAGGACTTCAAAACAGGCCCTCAATCTCCACTATAGCAAAATGTTTCAGCTTCCGCGTAACCTTTCATGTACCCATCGTGCGTGGCAAAAATTTAGACATCGGCTCATTCCCGCAACCCGCGGCGCGTCGTGACGAGGCGTGATGCGGCGGGCGGCAGAGGAGGAGGAGGAGCACGCGTGGATGCCTCTCTTGTTCTCATCCTCATACATGTGGAGAAAATTCCTCCCTTATAAAGAGGTCCATCTCCCTCTAAACTAGCAATGTGGGACTAAACTTTAGTTCCACCTCTTGCCTTGCACGAATGGGTTGCGTGGGCCTCTAGGATTTTTTAGGAATTTCTGAAACTGCTATTGGGCTAGGCCCAAAATAGACAAAATTCTAGCAATCCCTCACCAGATCCCAGAGGCACACAAAATTTGCCTTTGGTTCCAAAATACAATTTTATATACCAGTACTGCAGTGGAGACTGTTAAGTTGAACTTTCACCTAGAACTCTATGCTACATTAGTAAGCAACTTGAATAGTGGACTCAGCCTTGAACTGCAAGTTTTCTGCGAATCTAGCTTCACATGAAGCCTTGACCGGTACGTGGCTACCGTAGGTCTTCCCCATGGGTGGAGCTTATGCGTCATACTCCGAGACCTTTCATGAGTTTACTAGAGAGAACTCTACTCTCATAGATTGCGACGTTTAACAATCAGACTCATATAGGTGCGTTCTTCAAAAGTTGTTCTACAGGACGACATCTCTGCTTCAATGAGCCACTTAGAACACATTAAGATATACATCAACCTACCATGCAGATTAGGAGAGTATTGCATCTTCATGGAGTGGTATTGTTAATAGTAAGGATACTCTCCTCTTAGTTGACCAACAGCTTGTCTTCCACATCTAATTCACGGGATCTCCGATCACATAGACTAGGTTACCACTGTGAACAACTCATATTGTGGGTCTCATACACATCTCCCTCGATGCATTATCTATCACATTACGTGATAGACCCTTAGTGAAAGGATCTGCCGGATTTTTAGACGTTTGGATATAATCTAATGCAATAACTCCGGAGTTTCTCATTTTCCTGACAGACTTTAACCTTCTCTGAATGTGTCTTGATGACTTCATGTTATCCTTTGAGCTGATCACGTTCGTGACTACAGTTTGATTGTCGCGGTTCATAAGGATACTCGGTACAGGTTTCTCAACAACCGGTAAGTCATTCAAGAGCCGACGAAGCCAATCTGCTTCGACCGTAGTTGTATCTAGTGCTGTGAGTTCTGCTTCCATTGTTGACCTTGTTAAGATGGTCTGCTTGCAAGACTTCCAAGAAACAGCGCCACCTCCATGAGTGAATACATATCCGCCCGTGGCCTTTATTTCATCAGCATCTGAGATCCAGTTTGAGTCAATATACCCTTCAAGCATCTTTGGGTGCCCAGTGTAGTGAATTCCATAGTTCGTAGTGCCTTTCAAATAATGCAAAACTCTCTCTAGAGCTTTCCAATGCACATCTCCTGGTTTTGAGACAAACCGACTCAGTTTGCTAACAGCAAAAGAGATGTCAGGTCTTGTAGCACTTGTTAATTACATAAGTGAGCCAATAATCTAAGAATATTTCAATTGATCTCTCGTAATTCTTCGATCCTTTCAAAGTAACACACTCGCATCATATGGTGTTGGAGAGGGCTTGCAATCACTATAGCCAAAGCGACTCAAGATCTTTTCCACATAGTGAGATTGAAGCAATGTAATCCCACCATCATCGTATCTCAACAATTTGATGTTCAAAATGACATCGGCCTCTCCTAAATCCTTCATCTCAAAACAGCAAGATAGGAAATCCTTGACCTCCTTAATAACATTCAGATTTGTTCCGAAAATCAGTATGTCATCAACATACAAGCAACGGATAACTCCCTCCCCCCCCACCATGGCGGTTAGTACACACATTTGCCAGCTCCGTTTACAACAAAGCCTGTAGCTGTTAAAGTTCTTTCAAACTTCTCATGGCACTGTTTGGGTGCTTGCTTGAATTCATACAAAGACTTTAGCAACTTGCACACTTTACCTTCCTGTCCATCTAGTACAAACCCATCTGGTTGTTCCATATTGAAGGAAATATGCCCTAGAGGCAATAATAAAGTTATTGTTTATTTCCTTATATCATGATAAATGTTTATTATTCATGCTAGAATTGTATTAACCGGAAACATGAAACATGTGTGAATACATAGACAAACAGAATGTCACTAGTATGCCTCTACTTGACTAGCTCGTTGATCAAAGATGGTTATGTTTCCTGACCATAGACAAAGAGTTGTCATTTGATTAACGGGGTTACATCATTAAGAGAATGATGTGATTGACTTGACCAATTCCGTTAGCTTAGCACTTGATCGTTTAGTTTGTTGCTAATGCTTTCTTCATGACTCATACATGTTCATATGACTATGAGATTATGCAACTCCCGTTTACTGGAGGAACACTCTGTGTGCTACCAAATGTCACAACGTAACTGGGTGATTATAAAGGTGCTCTACAGGTGTCTCCAAAGGTACTTGTTGGGTTGGCGTATTTCGAGATTAGGATTTGTCACTCCGATTGTCAGAGAGGTATCTCTGGGCCCACTCGGTAATGCACATCACTTAAGCCTTACAAGCGTTGCAACTAATGAGTTAGTTGCGGGATGATGTATTACGGAACGAGTAAAGAGACTTGCCAGTAACGAGATTGAACTAGGTATTGAGATACCGACGATCAAATCTCGGGCAAGTAACATACCGATGACAAAGGGAACAACGTATGTTGTTATGCAGTTTGACCGATAAAGATCTTCGTAGAATATGTGGGAGACAATATGGGCATCCAGGTTCCGCTATTGGTTATTGACCGGAGACGTGTCTCGGTCATGTCTACATAGTTCTCGAACCCGTAGGGTCCGCACGCTTAAAGTTTCGATGGCAGATATATTATGAGTTTATATGTTTTGATGTACCGAAGATTGTTCGAATTCCCGGATGTGATCACAGACATAACGAGGAGTCTCGAAATGGTCGAGACATGAAGATTGATATATTGGACGATTATATTCGGACACCGGATGGTTCCGGGGGTTATCGGATATATACCGGAGTACCGGGGGGTTACCGGAACCCCCTCGGAGGTTATTGGGCCTCATGGGCCCAATTGGTGAAAGAGGAGAGGCGGCCAAGGGGCAGCCGCGCG
>NC_057803.1:146707064-146731271 GCF_018294505.1 Triticum aestivum | reverse complement strand
GCCCCCCTTTCCTTTTCCCCTCTCGCTCCTTCCCTCTCCTCTCCTAATCTAACAAGGAAAAGGGAGGGAGTCCTACTCCCGGTGGGAGTAGGAATCCTCCTGGCGCGCCCCTCCTAGCCGGCCGCCTCTCCCCCCTTGCTCCTTTATATACGGGGGCACGGGGCACTGAGGGAGTCCTGGATTAGGGGGTATCCGGACAGCCAGACTATATCCTTTGGCCGGACTATTGGACTATGAAGATACAAGATTGAAGACTTCGTCCCGTGTCCGGATGGGACTCTCCTTGGCGTGGAAGGCAAGCTTGGCAATATGGATATGTAGATCTCCTTCCTTGTAACCGACTCTGTGTAACCCTAGCCCCCTCCGGTGTCTATATAAACCGGAGGGTTTAGTCCGTAGGACCAACAAAAACAATCATACCATAGGCTAGCTTCTAGGGTTTAGCCTCTTCGATCTCGTGGTAGATCAACTCTTGTACTACTCATATTATCAAGAACAATCAAGCAGGACGTAGGGTATTACCTCCATCAAGAGGGCCCGAACCTGGGTAAACATCGTGTCCCCTGCCTCCTGTTACCATCCGCCTAGACGCATAGTTCGGGACCCCCTGCCCGAGATCCGCCGGTTTTGACACCGACATTGGTGCATTCATTGAGAGTTCCTCTGTGTCGTCATTGTTAGGCTGGATGGCGCCTTCAATCATCGATAGTGATGCAGTCTGGGGTGAGACTTTTCTCCTCGGACAGATCTTTGTATTCGGCGGCTCCGCACTGCGGGCCAACTCGCTTGGCCATCTGGAGCAGATCGAGAGTTACGCCGCTGGCCACCAGGTCAGGTTTGGAAACATAAACCACACGGCCGACATCCACGGAGACTTGATTTTCGACGGATTCGATCCCTTGCCGAGTGCGCCGCACGGTCACGATGAGCATGATTTAGCTCTACCATCAGACAGTGTTCGGGAGATCGCACCGGCGACCGCTCCGACCCTCAATTCGGAGCCAGTTGCACCATCCAAGGACGGGTGGATAGACCCCGCCATAGAGGCTACATCTTCAGTGGTGATCGAGCCAAATACCGACCTTACCCTTCACGGGAGCCGTGACGCCGAACTGCCGGATTCTTCCCCGGCCACGGACTCCGAACCGCATGCGCCCGTGCCTATCGAATCCAACTGGGCGCCGGTCATGGAATTCACCTCCGCGGATATCTTACAACGCTCGCCCTTTGGCAACATACTGAACTCATTAAGGTCTCTCTCCTTGTCAGGAGAGTCCTGGCCGAACTATGGCCGGCCAGATCGGGATGCGGACGACAAAGAAATTCGCCGCCCACCCACCACCCACTTAGTAGCCACTATTAACGACTTGACCGACATGCCCGCCTTCGACTCCGAAGACATCGACGGTATGGACGACGATGCAGGAGACGAACAGGAGCCACTACCCACAGGGCACTAGACGCCCACTTCATCATATGATGTATACATGGTGGACACACCCAAAGAAAACGTCGACGAGGAACGGAAGGACGCAGCAAAGGATCGTTCCCTCGAGAAGCAGTCAAAGCGGCGGCATAAGCGCCGCTCCAAATCCCGCCTTGGCGGAAAGATCGACCATATAGACCCAGCGATAGAGCAGGGTGAGCCAGCGGACGACAAACATGGCATTGAACCACCGTCCGACCACGGCAACACGGAGAATCAAACCGAACAACCCGTCTCCGGCGAAGATAATAGTCCGGATGACATCACACCGGACAGGCACCCGGAGCAACAGAATATCCATCAAAGGCTTGTCACCACTACGAGGAGTCTGAAAAAGTAGAAGCAAAGGCTCAGGGTTGCACAAGACACACTCAGAATTAGATGGAGTAAAGTACTCAACACTGCAGCAAAGTATGGCGGTAGTCGCCACACAAAGAGCTACCCGAAGCGAAAGCTGCTACCTGAATTCGATGATGAGGCATCCGTCGCAATCAAAAAACAAAACAGCCATCCGGTCGGATAGACGACCTCATGGCCAACATAGAGCGGCAAACGACGCCGCACACAAGCCAGTATGCGATCCACGTGAGGGCTCGTATCAAAATGACGGTGCAACTAGATCCATCTACGGGCCAAGCAAGCGTGCTCCAGCACGCAATGCAACACAACAAAAATCCGAACACCACGGTACACCCAAATACAGGGGTGCCGCACACCCCCTATGTTTCACCGATGAGGTGCTAGACCATGAATTTTCAGAGGGATTCAAACCCGTAAACATAGAGGCGTACGACGGAATGACAGACCCTGGGGTCTAGATTGAGGACTACATCCTCCATTTCCACATGGCTCGAGGAGACAATCTCCATGCCATCAAGTACTTACCCCTCAAGCTCAAAGGGCCAGCTCGGCACTGGCTTAAAAGCCTCCCCGAAAACTCCATTGGAAGTTGGGAAGAGCTCGAGGACGCTTTTTGGGCAAATTTTCAAGGGACCTATGTCCGACCACCGGATGCAGACGATTTAAGTCATATAACTCAACAGCCTGGAGAGTCAGCCCGAAAGCTTTGCAACAGGTTTCTCACTAAAAAGAACCAAATAGTTGACTGTCCGGATGCCGAAGCCTTAGCAGCTTTCAAGCACAGAGTTCGAGATGAATGGCTTGCCAGACACCTTGGCCAAGAAAAGCCAAGAACAATGGCAGCATTAACAAGCCTCATGACCCGCTTTTGCACAGGCGAGGACAGCTTGTTAGCCTGATGTAGCACCAGCGACCCAAGTACATCTGAAGTCAGGGACGGAAACGGGAAGCCACGACACAGCAAAAACAAGCGCCGGAATAAAGAAGACAGCCTGAAGAGCACGGCGGTAAACGCCGGATTCAGAAGCTCTCAGCCAGGTCAGCAAAAGCTTCCCTCCAAAGGCAACAGAGACGAACTGTCCAGCCTGAGCAAGATTCTGGACAAACTATGTCAGATCCACAGCACCCCCGATAAACCTGCAAATCATACCCATAGAGAATGTTGGGTCTTCAAGCAATCCGGCAAACTCAACGCCGAACACAAGGGGCAGGATACACCAAGCGAAGACGAGGATGAGCCTCGCAAGCAAAGCACTGGGGGACAAAAGAAATTCCCACCATAAGTCAAAACAGTAAACATGTTACACGTGATGAAGGGGAGAAACAAAGCAGCACTCCTAGAGACACATGCCCCAGGGCCTATCACCACGGAGTTCTGCCACTGGTCGTCCAAACCGATCACCTTTGACCATCGGGATTACTCGGCAAGTATCCGGCATGCAGGATGGGCTGCCTTGGCGTTAGACCCGATAATTGACGGATACCACTTCACACGAGTCCTGGTGGACGGCGGCAGTAGTTTAAACCTGATATATCAAGACACGGTCCGCAAAATGGGGATAGACCCAACAAAAATCAGCCATAGCAATACTACCTTTAAAGGAGTAACGCCAGGCCCAGAAGCCCATTGCACGGGCTCCCTGCTACTAGAGGTTATATTCGGCTTTTCCGATAACTTCCGCAGCGAAAAGTTAACCTTCCACGTAGCTCCGTTCCAAAGTGGCTATCAAGTACTACTCGGACGCAAAGCTTTCGCTCGCTTTAACGCAATACCGCATTACGCTTGTCTCATGCTTAAAATGACCGGTCCACGTGGCATCATTACAGTAAATGGAAATATTGAGCGCTCCTTGCGCGCGGAAGACCGTGCGGCTGCCTTGGCAGCTGCACACTAGACGGCCTCACCAACTAGAGCATCTAACAGGTCATTAAGACCACGGACACGGTTAGACGAGTCCGGTGCAGCTATATATAATTGATATAGGTTTGATGGCTATACCCCTACAAGGGGCTCAATGTTGGGGAACGTAGTAATTTCAAAATTTTCCTACGCACATGCAAGATCATGATGATGCATAGCAATGAGAGGGGAAAGTATGATCTACATACCTAGTAGATCGACAACGTAAGCGTTTGGTTGATGTAGTCGTACGTCTTCACGATCCGACCGATCAAGCACCGAAACTACGGCACCTCCGAGTTCTAGCACACGTTCAGCTCGATGACGATCCCCGGACTCCGATCCAGCAAAGTATCGGGGAAGAGTTCCGTCAGCACGACGGCGTCGTGACGATCTTGATGTACTACTGCAGTAGGGCTTCGCCTAAACTCCGCTACAATATTATCAAGGACTATGGTGCAAGGGGGCACCGCACACGGCTAAGAATATGATCACGTGGATCAACTTGTGTTTCTCTGGGGTGCCATTGCCTCAGTATATAAAGGACTAAAAGGTGGGAGGCCGGTCGGCCACATAGGGCGCGCCAGGAGAGTCCTACTCCCTGTGGGAGTAGGATCCCCCCCCCCCCCAATCCTAGTTGGAATAGGACTCGCGGAGGGGGGGAAAAGAGAGAGAGGGGCCGGCCCCCTCTCCTTGTCCAATTCGGACCAAGGGAGGGGAGGGGCGCGCGGCCCACTATGGGCTGCCTCTTCTCTTTTCCACTAAGGCCCAATAAGGCCCATCTAGCTCCTCGGGGGGTTCCGGTAACCTCCCGGTACTCCGGTAAAATCCCGATTTCACCCGGAACACTTCCGATATCCAAACATAGGCTTCCAATATATCAATCTTTATGTCTTGACCATTTCGAGACTCCTCGTCATGTCCGTGATCGCATCCGGGACTCCGAACAACCTTCGGTACATCAAAATGCATAAACTCATAATATAACTGTCATCGTAACCTTAAGCGTGCGGACCCTACGGGTTCGAGAACAATGTAGACATGACCGAGACACGTCTCCGGTCAATAACCAATAGCGGGACCTGGATGCCCATATTGGCTCCTACATATTCTACGAAGATCTTTATCGGTCAGACCGCATAACAACATACGTTGTTCCCTTTGTCATCGGTATGTTACTTGCCCGAGATTCGATCGTCGGTATTCCAATACCTAGTTCAATCTCGTTACCGGCAAGTCTCTTTACTCGTTCTGTAATACCTCATCCTGCAACTAACTTATTAGTTGCAATGCTTGCAAGGCTTTAAGTGATGTGCATTACCGAGAGGGCCCAGAGATACCTCTCTGACAATCGGAGTGACAAAACCTAATCTCGAAATACGCCAACCCAACATGTACCTTTGGAGACACCTGTAGTACTCCTTTATAATCACCCAGTTACGTTGTGACGTTTGGTAGCACCCAAAGTGTTCCTTTGGTAAATGGGAGTTGCATAATCTCATAGTTATAGGAACATGTATAAGTCATGAAGAAAGCAATAGCAACATACTAAACGATCGGGTGCTAAGCTAATGGAATGGGTCATGTCAATCAGATCATTCACTTAATGATGTGATCCCGTTAATCAAATAACAACTCCTTGTTTATGGTTAGAAAACATAACCATCTTTGATTAACGAGCTAGTCAAGTAGAGGTATACTAGTGACACTCTGTTTGTCTATGTATTCACACATGTATTATGTTTCCGGTTAATACAATTCTAGCATGAATAATAAACATTTATCATGATATAAGGAAATAAATAATAACTTTATTATTGCCTCTAGGGCATATTTCCTTCAGTCTCCCACTTGCACTAGAGTCAATAATCTAGTTCACATCGCCATGTGATTTAATAGTTCACATCACCATGTGATTAACACCCATAGTTCACATCGATATGTGATCAACACCCAAAGGGTTTACTAGAGTCAGTAATCTAGTTCACATCGCTATGTGATTAACACCCAAAGAGTACTAAGGTGTGATCATGTCTTGCTTGTGAGATAATTTTAGTCAACGGTTCTGTCACATTCAGACCCGTAAGTATTTTGCGAATTTCTATGTCAACAATGCTCTGCACGGAGCTACTCTAGCTTATTACTCCCACTTTCAATATGTATCTAGATCGAGAGTTAGAGTCATCCAGATCTGTGTCAAAACTTGCATCGACGTAACCTTTTATGACGAACCTTTTTGTCACCTCCATAATTGAGAAATATTTCCTTATTCCACTAAGGATAATTTTGACCGCTGTCCAGTGATCTACTCTTAGATCACTATTGTACTCCCTTGCTTAACACAGTGTAGGGTATACAATAGATCTGGTACACAACATGGCATACTTTATAGAACCTATGGCTGAGGCATAGGGAATGACTTTCATTCTATTTCTATCTTCTGCCGTGGTCGGGCTTTGAGTCTTACTCAATTTCACACCTTGCAACACAGGCAAGAACTCTTTCTTTGACTGTTCCATTTTGAACTACTTCAAAATCTTGTCAAGGTATGTACTCATTGAAAAACTTATCAAGCGTCTTGATCTATCTCTATAGATCTTGATGCTCAATATGTAAGCAGCTTTACCGAGGTCTTTCTTTGAAAAACTCCTTTCAAATATTCCTTTATGCTTTCCAGAAAATTATACATTATTTCCGATCAACAATATGTTGTTCACATATACTTATCAGAAATGTTGTAGTGCTCCCACTCACTTTCTTGTAAATACAGGCTTCACCGTAAGTCTGTATAAAACTATATGCTTTGATCAACTTATCAAAGCGTATATTCCAACTCCGAGATGCTTGCACCAGTCTATAGATGGATCGTTGGAGCTTGCATATTTTGTTAACACCTTTAGGATTGACAAAACCTTCTAGTTGCATCATATACAACTCTTCTTTAAGAAATCCATTAAGGAATGCAGTTTTGTTTATCCATTTGCCAGATTTCATAAAATGCGGCAATTGCTAACATGATTCGGACAGACTTAAGCATATATACGAGTGAGAAAATCTCATCGTAGTCAACACCTTGAACTTGTCGAAAACCTTTTGCGACAATTCTAGCTTTGTAGATAGTAACACTACTATCAGTGTCCGTCTTCCTCTTGAAGATCCATTTATTTTCTATGGCTTGCCGATCATCGGGCAAATCCATCAAAGTCCATACTTTGTTCTCATACATGGATCATATCTCAGATTTTATGGCCTCAAACCATTTCGCGGAATCTGGGCTCATCATCGCTTCCTCATAGTTCGCAAGTTCATCATGGTCTAGTAACATGACTTCCAGAACAGGATTACTGTACCACTCTGGTGCGGATCTCACTCTGGTTTACCTACGAGATTCGGTAGTAACTTGATCTGAAGTTACATGATCATCATCATTAGCTTCCTCACTAATTGGTGTAGTAGTCACAGGAACAGATTTCTGTGATGAACTACTTTCCAATAAGGGAGCAGGTACAGTTACCTCATCTAGTTCTACTTTCCTCCCACTCACTTCTTTCGAGAGAAACTCCTTCTCTAGAAAGTTTCCGAATTTAGCAACAAAAGTCTTGCCTTCGGATCTGTGATAGAAGGTGTATCCAATAGTTTCCTTTGGATATCCTATGAAGATTTACTTCTCCGATTTGGGTTCGAGCTTATCATGTTGAAACCTTTTCACATAAGCATCGCAGTCCCAAACTTTAAGAAACAACAGCTTAGGTTTCTTGCCAAACCATAGTTCATATGGTGTCGTCTCAACGGATTTAGATGGTGCCCTATTTAACGTGAATGCAACTGTCTCTAATGCATAACCCCAAAACGATAGTGGTAGATCGATAAGAGACATCATAGATTGCACTATATCCAATAAAGTACGGTTATGACATTCGGACACACCATTATGTTGTGGTGTTCCATGTGGCATGAGTTTGTGAAACTATTCCACATTGTTTTAATTGAAGACCAAACTCGTAACTCAAATATTTGTCTCCGTGATCAGATCGTAGAAACTTTATTTTCTTGTCACGATGATTTTCCACTTCACTCTGAAATTCTTTGAACTTTTCAAATGTTTCAGACTTATGTTTCATCAAGTAGATATTCCCATATCTGCTCAAATCATCTGTGAAGTTCAGAAAATAACGATACTTGCCATGAGCCTAACACTCATCGGACCACATACATCAGTATGTATTATTTCCAATAAGTCAGTTGCTCGCTCCGGAGAACGGAGTCTTAGTCATCTTGCCCATGAGGCATGGTTCGCAAGCATCAAGTGATTCATAATCAAGTGATTCCAAAATCCCATCAGCATGGAGTTTCTTCTGCGCTTTACACCAATATGACCTAAACGGCAGTGCTACAAATAAGTTGCACTATCATTATTAACTTTGCATCTTTTGGTTTCAATATTATGATTATGTGTATCACTACGATCGAGATCCAACGAACTATTTTCATTGGGTGTGTAACCATATAAGGTTTCATTCATGTAAACAGAACAACAATTTATTCTCTTACTTAAATGAATAACCGTATTACAATAAACATGATCAAATCATATTCATGCTTAACGCAAACACCAAATAACACTTATTCAAGTTCAACACTAATCCCGAAAGTATAGGGAGTGTGCGATGATGATCATATCAATCTTGGAACCACTTCCAACACACATTGTCACTTCACCCTTAACTAGTCTCTGTTTATTCTGCAAATCCTGTTTCGAGTTACTAATCTTAGCAACTGAACTAGTATCAAATACTGAGGGGTTGCTATAAACACTAGTAAAGTACACATCAATAACATGTATATCAAATATACTTATGTTCACTTTGCCATCCTTCTTATCTGCCAATCACTTGGGGTAGTTCCGCTTCCAGTGACCAGTCCCTTTGCAGTAGAAACACTTAGTCTCAGGCTTAGGACCAGACTTGGGCTTCTTCACTTGAGCAGCAACTTGCTTGTTGTTCTTCTTGAAGTTCCCCTTCTTCCCTCTGCCCTTTTCTTGAAACTAGTGGTCTTGTCTACCATCAACACTTGATGTTTTTCTCAATTTCTACCTTCGTCAATTTCCGCATTACGAAGAGCTTGGGATTCGTTTCTGTTATCCCTTGCATATCATAGTTCATCACGAAGTTCTACTAACTTGGTGATGGTGACTAGAGAATTCTGTCAATCACTATCTTATCTGGAAGATTAACTCCCACTTGATTCAAGCGATTGTAGTACTCAGACAATCTGGGCACATGCTCACTAGTTGAGCGATTCTCCTCCATCTTTTAGCTATAGAACATGTTGGAGACTTCATATCTCTCAACTCGGGTATTTGCTTGAAATATTAACTTCAACTCCTGGAACATCTCATATGCTCCATGACGTTCAAAACGTCTTTGAAGTCCCGATTCTAAGCCATTAAGCATGGTGCACTAAACTATCAAGTAGTCATCATATTGAGCTAGCCAAACGTTCATAACGTCTGCATCTGCTCCTGCAATAGGTTCGTCACCTAGCGGTGCATCAAGGACATAATTCTTCTGTGCAGCAATGAGGATAAACCTCAGATCACGGATCCAATCCGCATCATTGCTACTAACATCTTTCAACACAATTTTCTCTAGGAACATATCAAAATAAACACAGGGAAGCAACAACGCGAGCTATTGATCTACAGCATAATTTGCAAAATACTACCAGGACTAAGTTCATGATAAATTTAAGTTCAATTTAATCATATTACTTAAGAACTCACACTTAGATAGACATCCCTCTAATCCTCTAAGTGATTATGTGATCCAAATCAACTAAACCATGTCCGATCATCACGTGAGATGGAGTAGTTTCATTGGCGAACATCGCTATGTTGATCATATCTACTATATGATTCACGCTCGACCTTTCGGTCTCCGTGTTCCGAGGCCATATCTGTATATGCTTGGCTCGTCAAGTATAACCTGAGTATTCCGCGTGTGCAACTGTTTTGCACCCGTTGTATTTGAACGTAGAGCCTATCACACCCGATCATCACCTGGTGTCTCAGCACGAAGAACTTTCGCAATGGTGCATACTCAGGGAGAACACTTCTTGATAATTAGTGAGAGATCATCTTATAATGGTACCGTCAATCAAAGCAAGATAAGATGCATAAAAGATAAACATCACATGCAATCAATATAAGTGATATGATATGGCCATCATCATCTTGTGCTTGTGATCTCCATCTCCGAAGCACCGTCGTGATCACCATCGTCACCGGCATGACACCTTGATCTTCATCGTAGCATCGTTGTCGTCTCGCCAATCTTATGCTTCCACGACTATCTCTACCGCTTAGTGATAAAGTAAAGCATTACAGCGCGATTGTATTGCATACAATAAAGCGACAACCATATGGCTCCTGCCAGTTGCCGATAACTCGGTTACAAAACATGATCATCTCATACAATAAAATTTAGCATCATGTCTGGACCATATCACATCACAACATGCCCTGCAAAAACAAGTTAGACGTCCTCTACTTTGTTGTTGCAAGTTTTACGTGGCTGCTACGGGCTTAAGCAAGAACCAATCTTACCTACGCATCAAAACCACAAAGATAGTTTGTCAAGTTGGTGTTGTTTTAACCTTCGCAAGGACCGGGCGTAGCCACACTCGGTTCAACTAAAGTTGGAGAAACTGTCACCCGCAAGCCACCTATGTGCAAAGCACGTTGGGAGAACCAGTCTCGCGTAAGCGTACGCGTAATGTCGGTCCGGGCCGCTTCGTCCAACAATACCGCCGAACCAAAGTATGACATGCTGGTAAGCAGTATGACTTATATCGCCCACAACTCACTTGTGTTCTACTCATGCATATAACATCAACATATAAAACCTAGGCTCTGATACCACTGTTGGGGAACGTAGTAATTTCAAAATTTTCCTACGCACACGCAAGATCATCGTGATGCATAGCAACGAGAGGGGAGAGTATGATCTACATACCTAGTAGATCGACACCGGAAGCGTTTGGTTGATGTAGTCGTACGTCTTCACGATCCGACCGATCAAGCACCGAAACTACGGCACCTCCGAGTTCTAGCACATGTTCAGCTCGATGACGATCCCCGAACTCCGATCCAGCAAAGTATCGGGGAAGAGTTCCGTCAGCACGACGGCGTGGTGACGATCTTGATGTACTACTGCAGCAGGGCTTCGCCTAAACTCCGCTACAATATTATCGAGGACTATGGTGGAGGGGGGCACCGCACACGGCTAAGAATATGATCACGTGGATCAACTTGTGTTTCTCTGGGGTGCCTCTGCCTCAGTATATAAAGGACTAAAAGGGGGGAGGCCGGCCGGCCACATAGGGCGCGCCAGGAGAGTCCTACTCCCTCTGGGAGTAGGATCCCTCCCCCCCCCCAATCCTAGTTGGAATAGGACTCGCGGAGGGGGGGGGAAGAGAGAGAGGGGCCGGCCCCCTCTCCTTGTCCAATTCGGACCAAGAGAGGGGAGGGGCGCGCGGCCCACTATGGGCTGCCTCTTCTCTTTTCCACTAAGGCCCAATAAGGCCCATCTAGCTCCCCGGGGGGTTCCGGTAACCTCCCGGTACTCCGGTAAAATCCCGATTTCACCCGGAACACTTCCGATATCCAAACATAGGCTTCCAATATATCAATCTTTATGTCTCGACCATTTCGAGACTCCTCGTCATGTCCGTGATCGCATCCGGGACTCCGAACAACCTTCGGTACATCAAAATGCATAAACTCATAATATAACTGTCATCGTAACCTTAAGCGTGCGGACCCTACGGGTCCGAGAACAATGTAGACATGACCGAGACACGTCTCCGGTCAATAACCAATAGCGGGACCTGGATGCCCATATTCGCTCCTACATATTCTACGAAGATCTTTATCGGTCAGACCGCATAACAACATACGTTGTTCCCTTTATCATCGGTATGTTACTTGCCCGAGATTCGATGGTCGGTATTCCAATACCTAGTTCAATCTCGTTACTGGCAAGTTTCTTTACTCGTTCTGTAATACATCATCCCGCAACTAACTCATTAGTTGCAATGCTTGCAAGGCTTTAAGTGATGTGCATTACCGAGAGGGCCCAGAGATACCTCTCCGACAATCGGAGTGACAAAACCTAATCTCGAAATACGCCAACCCAACATGTACCTTTGGAGACACCTGTAGTACTCCTTTATAATCACCCAGTTACGTTGTGACGTTTGGTAGCACCCAAAGTGTTCCTCCGGTAAACGGGAGTTGCATAATCTCATAGTTATAGGAACATGTATAAGTCATGAAGAAAGCAATAGCAACATACTAAACGATCGGGTGCTAAGCTAATGGAATGGGTCATGTCAATCAGATCATTCACTTAATGATGTGATCCCGTTAATCATATAACAACTCCTTGTTTATGGTTAGGAAACATAACCATCTTTGATTAACGAGCTAGTCAAGTAGAGGCATACTAGTGACACTCTGTTTGTCTATGTATTCACACATGTATTATGTTTCCGGTTAATACAATTCTATAATGAATAATAAACATTTATCATGATATAAGGAAATAAATAATAACTTTATTATTGCCTCTAGGGCATATTTCCTTCACTCAACGCGTGTAAACAAGTGACAATTAGGCTCAACTTTACTCATCTGGAACTATACATGGTTTATTTAGTATAACCTACCTTCTGCATGACAACTTTTCAACTAAGTTCCTCTCTTTTATAGATGACCATCGTGCTACACCCGTCCAGGATACGGCACAACAGAGACACAGGCGCAGACGTGCAGCAGGGACCCGTTCCAAGGATTCTTTTTAGATTAAGACCCTGCATAAACCTTTTTTACTGTCTCTTGTTGATACACATCGCGCGGATTCTCAGTACAACTGAGAAGGATGCTGACGTATTGGCATGTGGCCACGTCAGAATATTGCACGTACCTGGACACAGGGGCTTATTACAAACGGAACTGTTTAGCCCGGTTTACATCATAAAGACTGAATACCTTAGGGAGTGTTCGGCGTCGCGAGTTTGGCCTTATATGCATCATCTCCGAATCATGTCTTTGGTCAAATGTTGGGTTTGCCCGGCTCCTGTGTTTTGCTGCCTTACGTTCCACTCTATCGGCTAGGGCGGCACCAGGAGAACTACTGCAATTGTGCCCTGGTTCATCCGGACGAGCACCTTAGTAGAGAAAGCCGAAAACTGACTGTTATGATATAGCGTGAGACTGGTCAACCACTCGATGACCTAGCGGAATCTTCGGTATTCCTCCTCCTTAACAAATGGTTGTTTCCCGGCCAGGCATGTACGCGCCCCGAATTCGGATGAGCACGGAGCCACCAGGGGCTATATAGTAGCCCCACTGTCAAACTCCTCTGGCTAAGTGAAAGTGTTAAAGCATTATAGTCTGATTGCCTAGTTCGCTGCGCTATCACCTCCTTAATGGACCAAGACGTTGGATCAAGTGTGAACATGTGTCTTCTGCGAGCACCCCCTCATTATATGCATGGGGGCTAAAGCCGACGACTGCCATCTTTTAGGTTATATACATATATACACAAACGGCCGCACTGGAGGCATCATAGTACCTTCGGGCAAAAGTATAAATACAGCCTTGATAAACTTAATAAAACATTGTTTTTACAATGGGAATACATGTCACTAGAACATAATATTCTTTGAGCACTGAGCCTCTATCGAACGAGCGCCTTCAAGGACTTCTTCAAAGTAGTGCTCAGCAGCCACTCGGCCTACGGCCGATCCCTGTGTCGCAATAGTGGTGGCCTCCATCTCCGCCCAGTATGTCTTGACACGGGCAAAGGACATCCGTGCACCATCTATGCACGCCGATCTCTTTACAGCATCGATGTGTGGCACAGTGCCAAGGAACTGTTGCACCAAACTAAAATAACTTTTTGGCTTTGGACTTTCTGGCCAGAGATGATCCACAATAGACCTCATGGCGAGTCCGGACAATCTATTCAGCTCGGCCCATTCGGCCAACCGATCAGTCAATGGAAGCGGACGCTTTGGAACGTTAAATTGTGACCAGAATAGCTTTTCCACTTCGCGATCTTTTTGATCTCGGAAGTATTCGGTCGCATCGGCAGCACTCGCCGCTAAGTCCAGATATGCGTCCACAGAACTCCACAGTCGGTCCAAAGGGGCGTACCTAGGATCTCCGAACTTCATCCGCAGCATAAAGGGCTTCCTAGCCGCGATATCCTCGGCTTGACGTAGCTCCTCCTTCATCGCTCTCATTGCAGAGCGGGTGTCTTTGGTCACCATCATGGCCTTCTCCAGGTCTGTCCTCTTCGCTCGATCTTCCTCTTCAAGAAGCTCGTAACGGTCAGCGGCATTCTTCAATTCCACAGCCATCCTGGCTATTTCCTCCTTGCTTTGGCAGTGAGCAGCCTATTCGGCTTTCAGCTCCTCGATTGCCTTTAGGGCAGCCGCATCGCTTTTCCTGGCTTGTTCTTTGGCTCGGGCAAGTTCCGCCCGAAGGTTCTCCACTGCCGCAGCTTCATCTGTATTCACACACATGTTATAGATACTGGGATCATGCTCCTCTTCCCACGTGTCACCGGAGGAATCACATACCCTGTGCCTCGTCAAGCCGCTTGTTGATAAGTACGATGTCGGCGTCTGCCACGTCAAGCTGCCGCTTTAGCTCGGCAAACTCATCAGTCTGGGTGGCCACCGGACCCTCCGCCACCTGCATATTAAGGCGGCACGATTATTCCTGCGACTATGATCCTCTGTGCGCTGTCGTCTTCGACAGCACCCAGAGTCTCAGGGGCTACTATCTACATAGGGAACATCTAAAAATGTGCGGTACTATCAAAAATGTACATCATTTCGCATACCTCAAAACCCGTCAGTAAACTCATAAAGGCTTCATGCAACCCGCTTTCGGCAAACGAAATCCTTTCAATCGCCATACCCATCAACGTGTGGTGCTCTTCTGAGATAGCCGCTTGCTCTAGCAGATCCCTCAGTACGTCCGACCATACACCAGACGGTGCCGGACTCTTTTGATTGCCCTCTTCAAGAGCCGGATACTGAGGACTTCGGGTGGCCATAGGATTACCTTCTGGCCTTGCCGGATCAGGAGAAACCCTCCGCGACGACACCTCGGGGTCGCCCGCCTCATGAGGCGGTATGGCAGGGGGAGGCGTTTCGCTCTCCATCATCTCTGGAAGAAGATCCCCTGAAGACGAGCTCCCCTGAGAAGGGCTAAAATCCGAACTACAAGATAAATGCTTCGGTTATTTTCCTCAGAAGTAAAGCGAGATATTTTCATTATTAAGTACCCTTTTACTTACAGCTCGGTGGAGGGTTGATCCCCTTGAGGGCATAGTGCGGCCAGGGTTTCCCTCAGGGCAGGACCCTCCGGTGAAGATTTCTTCCCCCGTTTGGAGATCATGGTCTCCGGGTCCTCAGAGGCGGTCCTCTTCCTTCCCTGGGGAGAGGAAGTTTTAGTTCCTCCTCCCCGGTTAACCTTCTTCGCAGAGGCGCTAGCCTCCTTGTCCCCCCCCCTTTATCTTCTCCTGAGGGCGCTTGATAAGGCGTGATCTCCAGCATCCTGGTTAGCACGGGATTTGGTGATGTCTCAGGGAGGGGGGCCGAACACCTGATCAACTTTGCCTTCGCTATCCAATCCTGGTCAAATAGCGGCTTTTTTAGGGTGACGTTGCGATAAATAAATGGACAGTATGTTCGGATGCGGGGCTACTTACTTGGGTATCCGGGCGATTGCTGCTCAGACCTGCATCCTCAGTGATATCCGGACACATTATTTGTGGTCCGAAGAACAATTTGTACATCTCCTCGGGCGTCATGCCAAGGAAGTGTTGAATAGCTCGCGGTCCTTCTGGGTTGAATTCCCATATGCGAAGGGGCCGGCGTTTGCAAGGCTGGAATCGACGAACTAGCATAACTTGCACTACCATAACTAGACTGAAATCTCTCTCAAAGAGATCTCAGATACGGCTCTGCAGTATTGGCACGTCCTTGGCTGGACCCCAGCTCAGCCCCCTGCTGATCCATGACATCAGTTGTGGTGGGGGGCCTGAGCGAAAGGTGGGGGCAGCCACCCACTTGGCACTTTGGGGAGCTGTGATGTAGAACCACTCCTGCTGCCACAATCCGGATACCTCTGGGAAGCTACCCTCAGGCCAGGGAGCGTCAGCGATTTTGCTTATTAAAGCACCTCCGCATGCTGCGTGATGCCCCTCGATCATCTTCGCCTTCACATCGAAGGTCTTGAGCCACAGGCCGAAATGAGGGGTAATGCGGAGGAAGGCCTCACATACGACAATAAATGACGAACTGTGAAGAAGGTAATCCGGGGCCAGATCGTGAAAATCTAGCCCATAATAGAACATAAGTCCCCTAACAAAGGGATCCAGAGCGAGGCCTAGTCCTCGGAGGAAGTGGGAGACGAACACGACACTCTCGTTGGGTTCGGGAGTAGGGACGACCTGCCCTCGGGCAGGCAGCCGATGCGAAATTTCGGCGGTCAGATATCTGGCCTCTCTCAACTTCTTGATGTCCTCCTCCGTGATGGAGGAAGGCATCCACCGACCCGGACATAGTTGAAGATCCGAAGCACCTGACCTGAGTTTTGGGTGTTAGAACTCAAGGATTTGATTGAGCACGAGAGGGAAAAAAGAAAGAGCCTTGTCCCCTTTATAAAGAGGGTGAATATCAAGTGCCCTCCTCGTGGCCATTTGGGACTTGCCTAAGATCTAGGAGTCCTACCAATAGGCACAGTTGGGTTACCCACGTCCGTATTGATGAGAATCCCGTGATAAGGGGGACGCGATCTCTGCTTTGACAAGATGTGCCAAGGAAACCGCCTCGCGAAACACGCTGAGATGGGTTATGAAAAATGATTAGAATAAAGACCTGGCTGTGGTGTGATGTCACACTACGGGGTACGTCAGCAGATTAGATTTGTGGAAATATTATTCTCTCTACGGTGGTATGTGGAACTCGTTTTGCAGAGCCGGACACGATCCTCATGTTCAAAATCTTCTATGAAGTATTCGGAGGAGGAACCTGTCTTGCAATGCCGAAGACAATATGCACGCCGGACTCATCATCATTGAAGCCTGGTTCAGGGGCTACTGAGGGAGTCCTGGATTAGGGGGTATCCGGACAGCCGGACTATATCCTTTGGCCGGACTGTTGGACTATGAAGATACAAGATTGAAGACTTCGTCCCGTGTCCCGATGGGACTCTGCTTGGCAAGGAAGGCAAGCTTGGCAGTACGGATATGTAGATCTCCTTCCTTGTAACCGACTCTATGTAACCCTAGCCCCCTCCAGTGTCTATATAAACTGGAGGGTTTAGTCCGTAGGACCAACAGCAACAATCATACCGTAGGCTAGCTTCTAGGGTTTAGCCTCTTCGATCTCGTTGTAGATCAACTCTTGTACTACTCATATTATCAAGAACAATCAAGCAGGACGTAGGGTATTACCTCCATCAAGAGGGCCCGAACCTGGGTAAACATCGTGTCCCCTGCCTCCTATTACCATCCGCCTAGACGCACAGTTCGGGACCCCCTACCCGAGATCCACCGGTTTTGACACCGACAGGCACCCTAGAGACACAACAATTGATCTGTTGATCTTTTAGCCATGTGCGGTGCCCCCCTCCACCATAGTCCACCTCGATAATACTATAGCGGTGCTTAGGTGAAGCCCTGCGCTGGTAGAACATCATCATCGTCACCACGCCGTCGTGCTGACAAAACTCTCCCTCAACACTCGGCTAGACCAGAGTTCGAGGGACGTCATCAGGCTGAACGTGTGCTGAACTCGGAGGTGCCGTGCGTTCGGTACTTGATCGATCGGATCGTGAAGACGTACGACTACATCAACCGTGTTGTGCTAACCCTTCCGCTTTCGGTCTACGAGGGTACGTGGACAACACTCTCCCCTCTCGTTGCTATGCATCACCATGATCTTGCGTGTGCGTAGGAATTTTTTTGAAATTACTATGTTCCCCAACAGTGGCATCCGAGCCAGGTTTTATGCGTAGATGTCATATGCACGAGTAGAACACAAGTGAGTTGTGGGCGATATAAGTCATACTGCTTACCAGCATGTCATACTTTGGTTCGGCGGTATTGTTGGATGAAGCGGTCCGGACCGACATTACGCGTACGCTTACGCGAGACTGGTTCTACCGACGTGCTTTGCACACAGGTGGCTAGCGGGTGTCAGTTTCTCCAACTTTAGTTGAACCGAGTGTGGCTACGCTCGGTCCTTGCGAAGGTTAAAATAGCACCAACTTGAAAAACTACCGTTGTGGTTTTGATGCGTAGGTAAGAACGGTTCTTTCTAAGCCCATAGCAGCCACGTAAAATATGCAAACAAAGTAGAGGACGTCTAACTTGTTTTTGCAGGGCATGTTGTGATGTGATCTGGTCAATACATGATGCTAAATTTTATTGTATGAGATGATCATGTATTGTAACCGAGTTATCGGCAACTGGCAGGAGCCATATGGTTGTCGCTTTATTGTATGCAATGCAATCGCCATGTAATGCTTTACTTTATCACTAAGCGGTAGCAATAGTCGTAGAAACATAAGATTGGTGAGACGACAACGATGCTATGATGGAGATCAAGGTGTTGCGCCGGTGACGATGGTGACCATAACGGTGCTTCGGAGATGGAGATCACAAGCACAAGATGATGATGGCCATATCATATCACTTATATTGATTGCATGTGATGTTTATCTTTTTATGCATCTTAACTTGCTTTGATTGACGGTAGCATTATAAGATGATCCCTCACTAAACTATCAAAGTATAAGTGTTCTCCCTGAGTATGCACCATTGCGAAAGTTCTTCGTGTTGAGACACCACGTGATGATCGGGTGTGATAGGCTCTACGTTCAAATACAACGGGTGCAAAACAGTTGCACACGCGGAATACTGAGGTTAAACTTGACAAGCCTAGCATATAACAGATATGGCCTCAGAACACGGAGACCGAAAGGTCGAGCGTGAATCATATAGTAGATATGATCAACATAGTGATGTTCACCATTGAAACTACTCCATCTCACGTGATGATCGGACATGGTTTAGTTGATTTGGATCACGTGGTCACTTAGAGGATTAGAGGATGTCTATCTAAGTGGGGGTTCTTTAATAATATGATTAATTGAACTTAAATTTATCATGAACTTAGTACCTGATAGTATTTTGCTTGTCTATGTTGATTGTAGATAGATGACCCGTGTTGTTGTTCCGTTGAATTTTAATGCATTCCTTGAGAAAGCAAAGTTGAAAGATGATGGTAGCAATTACACGGACTGGGTCTGTAACTTGAGGATTATCCTCATTGCTACACAGAAGAATTATGTCCTGGAAGCACCGATGGGTGCCAGGCCTGCTGCAGATGCTGCTGACAACGTTAAGAACGTTCGGCGGAGTAAAGCTGATGACTACTCGATAGTTCAGTGTGCCATGCTTTACGGCTTAGAACCGGGACTTCAACGACGTTTTGAACGTCATGGAGGATATGAGATGTTCCAGGAATTGAAGTTAATATTTCAAGCAGATGCCCGGATTGAGAGATATGAAGTCTCCAATAAGTTCTATAGCTGCAAGATGGAGGAGAATAGTTCTGTCAGTGAACATATACTCAAAATGTCTGGGTATCATAATCACTTGACTCAACTGGGAGTTAATCTTCCTGTTGATAGTGTCATTGACAGAGTTCTTCAATCACTGCCACCAAGCTACAAAAGCTTCGTGATGAACTATAATATGCAAGGGATGAATAAGACAATTCCCGAGCTCTTCGTAATGCTAAAGGCTGCGGAGGTAGAAATCAAGAAGGAGCATCAAGTGTTGATGGTCAATAAGACCACCAATTTCAAGAAAAAGGGCAAAGGGAAGAAGAAGGGGAACTTCAAGAAGAACGGCAAACAAGTTGTTGCTCAAGAGAAGAAACCCAAGTTTGGACCTAAGCCTGAGACTGAGTGCTTCTACTGCAAGCAGACTGGTCACTGGAAGCGGAACTGCCCCAAGTATTTGGCGGATAAGAAGGATGGCAAGGTGAACAAAGGTATATGTGATATACATGTTATTGATGTGTACCTTACTAATGCTCGCAGTAGCACCTAGGTATTTGATACTGGTTTTGTTGCTAATATTTGCAACTCAAAATAGGGGCTACGGATTAAGCAAAGATTGGCTAAGGACGATGTGACGATGCGCGTGGGAAATGATTCCAAAGTCGATGTGATCGCAGTCGGCACGCTACCTCTACATCTACCTTCGGGATTAGTTTTAGACCTGAATAATTGGTATTTGGTGCCAGCGTTGAGCATGAACATTATATCTGGATCTTGTTTGATGTGAGACGGTTATTCATTTAAATTAGAGAATAATGGTTGTTCTATTTATATGAGTAATAACTTTTATGGTCATGCACCCTTGAAGAGTGGTCTATTTCTATTGAATCTCGATAGTAGTGATACACATATTCGTAATATTGAAGCCAAAAGATGCAGAGTTGATAATGATAGTGCAACTTATTTGTGTCACTGCCGTTTAGGTCATAACGGTATAAAGTGCATGAAGAAACTCCATACTGATGGACTTTTGGAACCACTTGATTATGAATCACTTGGTACTTGCGAACCATGCCTCATGGGCAAGATGACTAAAATGCTGTTCTCCGGAACTATGGAGCGAGCAACATATTTGTTGGAAATCAAACATACAGATGTGTGTGGTCCGATGAATATTGAGGCTCGCGGCGGGTATCATTATTTTCTCACCTTCACAGATGATTTAAGCAAATATGGGTATATCTACTTAATGAAACATGAGTGTGAAACATTTGAAAAGTTCAAAGAATTTCAGAGTGAAGTTGAAAATCATCGTAACAAGAAAATAAAGTTTCTACGATCTGATCGTGGAGGAGAATATTTGAGTTACGAGTTTGGTCTTCATTTGAAACAATGCGGAATAGTCTCGCAACTCACGCCAGCCGGAACACCACAGTGTAATGGTGTGTCTGAACGTCGTAATCGTACTTTACTAGATATGGTGCGATCTATGATGTCTCTAACTGATTTACCGCTATCATTTTGGGGTTATGCTTAAGAGACAGTTGCATTCACGTTAAATAGGACACCATCAAAATCCGTTGAGACAACACCTTATGAACTATGGTTTGGCAAGAAACCAAAGTTGTCGTTTCTTGAAGTTTGGGGCTACGATGCTTATGTGAAAAAGCTTCAACCTGATAAGCTCGAACCCAAATCGGAGAAATGTGTCTTCACAGGATACCCAAAAGAGACTGTTGGGTACACCTTCTATCACATATCCGAAGGCAAGACTTTTGTTGCTAAATTTGGAATCTTTCTAGAGAAGGAGTTTCTCTCGAAAGAAGTGAGTGGGAGGAAAGTAGAACTTGATGAGGTAACTATACCTGCTCCCTTATTGGAAAGTAGCTCATCATAGAAACCGGTTTCTGGGACACCTACACCAATTAGTGAGGAAGTTAATGATGATGATCATGAAACTTCAGATCAAGTTGTTACTGAACCTTGTAGGTCAACCAGAGTATGATCCACACCAGATTGGTATGGTAGTCCTGTTCTGGAAGTTATGTTGCTAGACCATAACGAACCTATGAACTATGAAGAAGCGATGGTGAGCCCAGATTCCGCAAAATGGCTTGAGGCCATGAAATCTGAGATGGGATCCATGTATGAGAACAAAGTGTGGACTTTGGTTGACTTGCCAGATGATCGGCAAGCCATTGAGAATAAATGGATCTTCAACAAGAAGACCCATGCTGACGGTAATGTTACTGTTTATAAAGCTCGACTTGTTGCAAAAGGTTTTCGACAAGTTCAAGGGGCTGACTACGATGAGACCTTGTCACTCGTAGCGATGTTTAAGTCTGTCCGAATCATGTTAGCAATTGCCGCATTTTATGATTATGAAATTTGGCAAATGGATGTCAAAACTGCATTCCTGAATGGATTTCTGGAAGAAGAGTTGTATATGATGCAACCGGAAGGTTTTGTCGATCCAAAAGGAGCTAACAAAGTGTGCAAGCTCCAGCGATCCATTTATGGACTGGTGCAAGCCTCTCGGAGTTGGAATAAGCGCTTTGATAGTGTGATCAAAGCATTTGGTTTTATACAGACTTTTGGAGAAGCCTGTATTTACAAGAAAGTGACTGGGAGCTCTATAGCATTTCTGATATTATATGTGGATGACATATTGCTGATTGGAAATGATATAGAATTTCTGGATAGCATAAAGGGATACTAGAATAAGAGTTTTTCAATGAAAGACCTCGGTGAAGCTGCTTATATATTGGGCATCAAGATCTATAGAGATAGATCAAGATGCTTAATTGGACTTTCACAAAGCACATACCTTGACAAAGTTTTGAAGAAGTTCAAAATGGATCAAGCAAAGAAAGGGTTCTTGCCTGTGTTACAAGGTATGAAGTTGAGTAAGACTCAATGCCCGACCACTGCAGAAGATAGAGAGAAGATGAAAGATGTTCCCTATGCTTCAGCCATATGCTCTATCATGTATGCAATGCTGTGTACCAGACCTGATATGTGCCTTGCAATAAGTTTAGCAGGGAGGTACCAAAGTAATCCAGGAGTGGATCACTGGACAGCTGTCAAGAACATCCTGAAATACCTGAAAAGGACAAAGGATATGTTTCTCATTTATGGAGGTGACAAAGAGCTCATCATAAATGGTTACGTTGATGCAAGCTTTGACACTGATTCGGACGATTCTAAATCGCAAACCGGATAAGTGTTTACATTGAACTGTGGAGCTGTCAGTTGGTGCAGTTCTAAACAAAGCGTCGTGGCGGGATCTACGTGTGAAGCGGAGTACATAGCTGCTTCGGAAGTAGCAAATGAAGGAGTCTGGATGAAGGAGTTCATATCCGATCTAGGTTTCATACCTAGTGCATCGGGTCCAATGAAAATCTTTTGTGACAATACTGGTGCAATTGCCTTGGCGAAGGAATCCAGATTTCACAAGAGAACCAAGCACATCAAGAGACGCTTCAATTCCATCCGGGATTTAGTCCAGGTGGGAGACATAGAAATTTGCAAGATACATATGGATCTGAATGTTGCAAACCCGTTGACTAAGCCTCTTCCACGAGCAAAACATGATCAGCACCAAGGCTCCATGGGTGTTAGAATCATTACTGTGTAATATAGATTATTGACTCTAGTGCAAGTGGGAGACTGAAGGAAATATGCCCTAGAGGCAATAATAAAGTTATTATTTATTTCCTTATATCATGATAAATGTTTATTATTCATGCTAGAATTGTATTAACCGGAAACATGATACATTTGTGAATACATGGACAAACAGAATGTCACTAGTATGCCTCTACTTGATTAGCTAGTTGATCAAAGATGGTTATGTTTCCTGACCATAGACAAAGAGTTGTCATTTGATTAACGGGGTCACATCATTAAGAGAATGATGTGATTGACTTGACCCATTCCGTTAGCTTAGCACTTGATTGTTTAGTTTGTTGTTAATGCTTTCTTCATGACTCATACATGTTCCTATGACTATGAGATTATGCAACTCCCGTTTACCGGAGGAACACTTTGTGTGCTACCAAAGTCACAACATAACTGGGTGATTATAAAGGTGCTCTGCAGGTGTCTCCAAAGGTATTTGTTGGGTTGGCGTATTTCGAGATTAGGATTTGTCACTCTGATTGTCGGAGAGGTATCTTTGGGCCCACTCGGTAATGCACATCACTTAAGCCTTGCAAGCATTGCAACTAATGAGTTAGTTGCGGGATGATGTATTACGGAACGAGTAAAGAGACTTGCCGGTAACGAGATTGAACTAGGTATTGAGATACCGACGATCAAATCTCGGGCAAGTAACATACCGATGACAAAGGGAACAACGTATGTTGTTATGCGGTTTGACCGATAAAGATCTTCTAGAATATGTGGGAGCCAATATGAGCATCCAGGATCCGCTATTGGTTATTGACCGGAGACGTGTATCGGTCATGTCTACATAGTTCTCGAACCCGCAGGGTCCGCACGCTTAAAGTTTCGATGACAGTTATATTATGAGTTTATATGTTTTGAAGTACCGAAGATTGTTCGGATTACCGGATGTGATCATGGACATAACAAGGAGTCTCGAAATGGTCGAGACATGAAGATTGATATATTGGACGACTATATTCGGACACCTGAATGGTTCCGGGGGTTATCGGATATATACCGGAGTATCGGGGGGTTACCGAAACCCCCCGGAGGTTATTGGGCCTCATGGGCCCAATTGGTGAAAGAGGAGAGGCAGCCAAGGGGCAGACGCGCGCCCCTCCCCCCCCCCAAGTCCGAATT
>NC_057803.1:146702350-146706824 GCF_018294505.1 Triticum aestivum | reverse complement strand
GGAGTCCTACTCCCAGTGGGAGTAGGACTCCTCCTGGACGGCCGCCTCTCCCCCCCTTGCTCCTTTATATACAGGGGCAGGGGGCACCCTAGAGACACAACAATTGATCTGTTGATCTTTTAGCCGTGTGCGGTGCCCCCCCCCCCTCCACCATAGTCGACCTCGATAATACTGTAGAGGTGCTTAGGCGAAGCCCTACGTCGGTAGAACATCATTATCATCACCACATCGTCGTGCTGGCGAAACTACTCGGCTGGATCGGAATTTGAGGGACGTCATCGGGCTGAACGTGTGCTGAACTCGGAGGTGCCGTGCGTTTGGTACTTGATCGGTCGGATCGTCAATACGTACAACTACATCAACTGCGTTATGCTAACGCTTCCGCTTTCGGTCTATGAGGGTACGCGAACAACACTCTCCCCTCTCGTTGCTATGCATCACCATGATCTTGCGTGTGCGTAGGAATTTTTTTGAAATTACTACGTTCCCCAACACATATAAATTTCCTTGTCTAACTCTACATTTAGGAAAGCAGTCTTAACATCCATTTGATGAACGAGAAGATCATGTGAGGCAGCTAGTGAAAGTAGAAATCGAATAGTGGTCAGTTGAGCCACGGGTGAGTAAGCATCAAAGAAGTCTTCACCTTCCTTTTGGGTATAACCCTTAGCCACGAGTTGAGCCTTGTACTTTTCAATAGTACCATCAAGCCTAAGCTTCTTCTTGAATACCCATTTGCATCCTATAGGTTTGAACCCATAAGGACGACCAATTATCTCCCAGGTTTCATTCGCCAAGATGGAATCCATCTCGCTACGAACCGCTTCCTTCCAGTAGTCAGCATCTTCAGATGCACAGGCCTCTGAAATAGAACTAGGAGTGTCATCTATGAGATACACAAGAAAATCATCACGAAAGGACTTTGCAATCCTCTGTCTCTTTCTCGTAGTAGGAACTTTATTATTCTCCTCCATGGGATTTTCAAAGTGTTCCATTGAAATGGCAGGTTCGGTAATTGTAAGTGGTTCCTGGTTCGATGAACTAGGCATCTCCTGATTAGATGAGGTAGCCATATCCTTCATTGGAAATATATCTTCAAAGAAAGTCGCATCATTCGACTCCATGATCGTACCGACATGGATGTCAGGTACCTCAGATTTTACAACCAAGAATCTATAACCAATGCTATGAAAAGCATATCCCAGGAAAACACAATCCACGGTCTTTGGTCCAAACTTGCACTTCTTTGAAATTGGCACATTGACTTTCGCCAAAGAACCCCAGGTTCGTAGATAAGAGAGTTTTAATCTTTTCTTCTCCCGTTCCTTGAATGGAGTTATCTCTTTATTCTTTGTGGGAACTCGGTTTAGGACATGACATGCAGTCAATATCGCCTCCCCCCACCATGCCTTGGAGAGACCCGATGTGTCTAACATGGCGTTAACCAAATCTGTTAGAGTAAGGTTCTTTCTTTCGGCCACCCCATTTGACTGAGGTGAATAGGGAGGCGTCCTCTCATGGATTATACCATGTTCCGCACAAAAAGTATCAAATTCATTAGAAAAATACTCTTCACCACGGTCGGACCTAAGCCTCTTGATTTTCCGATCAAGTTGGTTTTCCACCAGCTTTATAGATCTTGAAAAAATTCAAAGCCTCATCCTTAGATTTCAGAAGGTACACACGGCAGTATCTAGTGGAGTCGTCAATTAATGTCATGAAATATTTCTTTCCACCTTTTGTCAAAACACCATTCATTTCAGATAGATCTGAATGTATGAGTTCTAGTGGTGCAAGATTTCTCGTTTCCGCTGTCGTGTGAGACTTACGAGGTTTGCTTGGCTTGCACACAAACTTGACACTTAGATCCCTTGACAGTGGTGGAACTAGGGATTAAGTTCAATTTGGCTAGTCGCGACATGCAACCAAAGTTAACATGACAAATACGTGAATGCCACACATTTGATTCACTATTGTTGCAAATATGATTAACAACTTTATTGCAAATGTCTGATAAGGATAAACGAAACAGACCTCCTGACTTATAGCCTTTACCGACAAAGGTTCCACACTTGGATATTACAAATTTATTCGACTCAAAGACAAGCTTGTAGCCATCTCTACACAAAAGAGATCCACTAACAAGATTTTTATTGACGGAGGGGACATAATGCACGTTCTTCAGTCGCATGATCTTCCCCGGAGTAAACTTCAGATCGACCGTGCCAACACCACGAACAGAAGCACTTGAACCGTTGCCCATCAGCACAGTTGAAGTCCCTGCGGTCTGATAAGACGAAAACATGAAAATATCACTGCATACATGCACATTAGCACCCGTGTCAATCAACCAATCCGGAGAATGACATACTGAAAGAATAGTGGGAAATATACCATACCAACATCCTTCATGTCAGTGTCTCCAATGACAACATTAGCGGTCTTGCCGCCTTTCCCCGGATGACACTTGTCATAGCGATTAGGGCAACTAGGAGCCTAATGATCAGGATCCCCACACACATGACAAACACCTTTCCTTTTGTCATTCTTCTTCTTGAAGTTCTTGTGCTGCACAGCCTTGTTCTTCCCATCAAACTTTGCTTTACCATCAAACTTGTCCTTGTTCTTGAACTTGTGGGGCTGGAAGTTCTACTTCTGTACCAGATTGGCACTAGATCTTCTCTCAATACCTCGAGCACGTGTGTCCTTTGCTCTCGCCTTTTCTTCCACATCAAGAGTACCAATGAGATCCGGAACGGAAAACTCCTGTCTCTTATGCTTCAGTAAGGTAGCAAAGTTCCTCCATGAATGAGGAAGCTTAGTGATGATACCTTTGGCAACAAACTTGTCTGGTAGCATACAATTGAAGTGCTCAAGTTCTCTAGCAAATGACTGTATCTCATGAGCTTGCTCAACCACGGAGCGCTCTCCAGTCATCCTCGAGTGCGTCCCACATATATCTTTTCCATTGTCAATTGACGCATACGCATCAACTATGTTCTCACCAAGAACACTCAAGAGAGTAGCCTTAAATAGAGTATCCATTTTCTGAAAAGCTTGTTTCTATTGGGCACCATGCTCCCCTTCAGGTTTGCCAAGAGTGGTGTCATAGCAACTCATGGTTTGAAACCACAACACTGCTCTCACGCGCCACCTCTTATAGTGGATAACCTCAAACATAGGAGGTATCATGAAAGCAGCAAAACCACTTGGTGTAAATTGCCTATAATAAGGTTTTTGGATTGTCGGAAATATGAGCAATTTACCAAATGATTTTATTAACAGAAATACTAGATAAAGCATGACTAGTATAGCAGTGATAAAACAAGTCATGCGATTTGACAAATAGAAGGTAAACAACATCTTAATATATGAACTGTAACTAAACACATCTAGAGCAGACGGTATAGCAAGTTGCATATATGAAACAGAATCTACCATATCTAGGGCAAACACTAGAAGAAGGAACTGTAGCAGGGCCTCTAATAGAAAGAGGAAGAACACGTACGGGATAGCAACAACAGAAGCGCTGGACTTGGGGTCGGTGTCCTTGCCAGCCATGTCGTCGAGCAAGTTGTCAACGTCGGGGAATAAGTCGTCGTCGGGGAAGTAGTCGTCGGAGTCCGGGGCGTCCGTGACGCAGAAGTCAGTAGTCGCGCTGAGCGCTCCCAAAAAACCTTTTCACCCTTCTCCCGTACAGGACTCAAAGATGTGGAGTTTCGGAGGCCTACTGACCCGACCTGCGGTGCACGCCGCAAGTCGGGATGGGAAAGATCGTAGCAGCAGCGCAGTGCTCAGGAACTTTGTGACGAGAGGAAGAGGATCTTCTGGTGCATCTCTCTGAGAGGAGCGACCTCCCTTTTATAGGCGCTAGAGAAGGAGGCGAGAGGTTGCGCTGGGAGCTGAAGGGAACGAGGGAGAGGAAACGAACAGGCAGCAGGCGAAGAGGTGCACCGTTCGTATTCAATCTCCACTACAACAAAAAAATTAGACATCGGCTCATTCCCGCAACCCGCGGCGCGACGAGGCGTGGCGAGGCGGGCGGCAAAGGAGGAGCGCGCGTGGATGTCTCTCTTGTTCTCATCCTCATACATGTGGAGAAAAAGCCTCCCTTGTAAAGAGGTCCAACTCCCTCTAAACTAGCAATGTAGGACTAAACTTTAGTTCCACCTCTTACTTTGCACGAATGGGCTGCGTGGGTCTCTAGGATTTATTAGGAATTTTGGAAACTGCTATTGGGTTAGGCCCAAAATAGACAAAATTTCAGCACGCCCTACATTAGTGGACGGAGGAAGTACTTTTCATGGTTATCCGAGACAGAAAGGCCTCACAGGGCTGAACAAGAACTAGGTTTTTCTTTGATGTTGTAGGGGCCAACCAAAAGAAAAGAACTCCTCTTTGCCCACCCAACTCAAACCTCCTCTCCTCATGCAACCATGCACCCGAGCATCCCCTACACAGCAGAGCTCCCTCC